>NW_006799954.1:678953-802123 GCF_000485575.1 Poecilia formosa | reverse complement strand
CTATACCTAAACAAGTTCTTTTTAAACTGCAACAATGATTGGTTTGTTTTCAGTTTTGGAGACATGTCACATTGACAAGTCTGGATGATGGAAAAAAAAAATGGCAAGAAAGATAATCCCTGTGGTCGAGAGCAGAATAGTCCTGTAAAAACATGAGTAACCAGGAGGATCAGTAACACATACAATGTCCTGTTCAGTATTTATAATATTCCTCTCTCAGGAACAAGACCATAATTATATAGTGCTGGCAGTGAACGCTGGCAGAGAGGATGACTAGGCCATACTGTGGGGCTTTTCTTTGCCCACTCATCTTCAGGAGCAGAGCCCACAGTCCCCCGGAAAAGCCGTAAAACATGACCGCAGGTCTGGCGAGGTGCAGGGGCACCAGACAGAACAATCAAACAGAACAAGATTGTTCCTGGATTTAATATGATGTGAAGGTTGCTCAGAGGTGCTGAATGTCCCTGTTGTTTGTCCTCACAGATGGGCGTCTCTGTGGTGGACTCTGCAGTGGCAGGCCTCGGTGGTTGCCCCTACGCTCAGGGTTCATCTGGCAATGTTTCAACAGAGGATGTTCTTTACATGCTCCATGGCATGGGCATTGAAACTGTAAGTTTGTCTTTATAGTTCAGTTTGGCAGACCTGCTGTATATCATGTCTCAGTAATCCCCCAGAAAACCAAACCCACACAATCCTTCAGACCATATTGACATAAACTGATTGCTCTGCAAATACGCTGCTCTGTAAACGTTTATTTTTCCAATACCAATGTCTTTACACAACTTATGCAAGAGCAAGAAGGCACTACGCTTGTGCTCCCTCGAACTCTTTAACAATCCCTACCCCTGCTGGTGGAATATTTCTATTGCAGTTTCATTTTTTTGTTGTTGTTGTGTCTTTCTTTGTGCTGGAATCTAACCTGAATTATTACTTTTTTTTGTTTTGCCTTGAGTAGTGGAAATATGGAAATATATTCTATGCATGCTCTTTCTGCTTCACAGGGAGTGAACCTTGACAAAGTCATAGAAACTGGTGACTTTATATGCAACGCTTTAGGTCGCAGGACAAACTCCAAGGTGGCTCAGGCAAGAAGCAGGACACTTTGAGGATGCTATGCACATTTATACAACTCTTGCTTTTTGAGGGTGTATTCTGTTGTTTTTCTTTTCAGATCTGTTTTCTGCACCTTTGTATTTGAATTTATTGAACTTCTGACTGCTAGGACCTTAATAGTGTTCAGAACCAGTCCAAGTTGTCCAAGGTAGAAAGTTGATCTATGGGCTCACTCTACCATCTTCCACAGCATCACTGAGCATGCTTTAAAATGTGCTGTGCCTGGTCGTTTATTCGTCCTGCATTAATTACAGCTAATGTTAACATTAACTAAAGATCCAGTTTCTACCCAACAGGTTAAAGTGTTTCTTTTCCCTGCTAAATTGCAGCTACAATCTAAATGACCCAAAGAACCCCATCAATTTGCCAAAAATGAACGAGTCAGAGCTCCTTTTTTCTTTTTTTTTATCCCTGATTGAAATGACTGTGATCATACTGAAGGTTAAAGTTAATTGCTATTTATTTTTGTGTCTGTCTTGCCAAGTTGCAATATATAATAAAAAGATGGTATCTAAAAAGACTCTGGATTTTAATTTGATATTATCTAAAACAGATCACAGCAGTGTATGTTTATTCTGCGCAGGGCCCTTTGAAAATGAGATAAGAGAAGATTCGAGAGGAGGAGCTCCAACAGTACAAAGTTATGTTTTCTGTGGTTCATGCGTGACGTTTACAACCATTAATCATGGAAGTTA
This sequence comes from Poecilia formosa, assembly GCF_000485575.1. Lineage (NCBI taxonomy): Eukaryota > Metazoa > Chordata > Actinopteri > Cyprinodontiformes > Poeciliidae > Poecilia > Poecilia formosa. Next base: position 800,315 of record NW_006799954.1, on the reverse strand, counting down.
GATCCATTTTAATTTTGGGCTTTCAATCATCCCTTTGAACTGTTTTGTTGTCAGAGTTGAAAGACGATACTCACTGCAACAACAATTGAGCACAAAATCGCAAGTTCAACTTTCGGGAAGTATTTCTAAAGCTGCTGCATTTTTACAACTTATCTCCATGGTGCTTCAAGTCTTTTTGTACTCTAGATTATGTCATTCGAAACTTCTCCAAAATGAATAAATTGAATATTTTATCAAATGTCACCAATAGTTTATTCAGCTGTGCCTAAAAAATATATTATTGACCATTTTCAATTAATTTGTTTTTTGTCCAGAAGGAGTGAATGCTGCAAGTCAGTGACCTGATGCCATCTGTTAGATTTTCTTAGACTTTTTTTTAACTAAATTGAATAATGAACTGAATTTAATGCACTCTCTGTTCAATGAGTAGAATTAATTGGAATATATAGTATGTAAGATTGAATTGAAATGACTATTTTTGTGAAGTGCCTCAAGATGATATGTTGTGAATTGACTTGATACAAATAAACTGAAGTAAAATGAATGAGATGGCCAGATTACTGGAAAGTTTTTAAATGAAACTGTTAACTATCCAAAATGTTCAAGGATTATTTTCCATAATGAAACAACATGTGCTTTTACTAATAAAGACATTGGTAAAGTTTTAGAAGTTGATTTAATGTTTTATGTGAGAAGTTTGTTCAGAAGATACTCTACTTTTCACCTTTAGCTGAAAGGTTCACATTTTTTCTTTTTACATTGGAACTAAAATCTAATAAGCAAACAAAGTAATAATCCAGTCCTTTGATAGATAATGGTACCATGCACTTATTGAAAATAACATTGAATCATATCAAATTTCTTTCTTGGTCAGTAATTTTTTGAAATGACGTGTACATTTATTATAGGCTAAGGGGCTGTGAAACTTCCATTAACATCTCTAAATACTGCACCAGAGGACATAAAGTTGATCTTGGGGCTACAAGAACAACTTTTGTAAGTTCCTTCAGCTGCAGCACATTCACTTCATGTTTTTTAACACCAGAAATAAAAGCAATGTTCAAGAACTTACAAAGCAAAAACAGAATTTTGTAATGAAGAAGTAAATAATGAGAATGACATATTTTGTTTTACAGAACTTGGGAAATAAATCTAGAAATATTGAGCATGCATTTTCTTATATATAATTATTACATACTATTTGTGATGCTGCATTAAAAATCTTCTATTGCTGATGTTAAGTGGGGGAAAATTTTCAGGAAGGTGTAAATAGTTTTGCAAGGCACTGAATGACTCCAGTATGTGGTACTTTGAGTATGGAATTTATTTTACAACGTTTTAACTTCCACCAGGCAGCTACCTTCAGATACACTTATCTATTTAAAACCAAAAGGAGTAGTGACAGATACACTTGCTAATAAAAAAAAAAAGTCCTCAGAAATCACTCAGTCATCTAGAACCAACTTCAGGTAATAGAAAATGTTATTTCTTCCAGTTTAATTAACTTTGTATGAACCCAACTGCTTATTCAATCTGGTAGTACCTCTTCTAAATGCCTAAAACCTTCAAACTCAATGCTCCATTAATCATCATAAAATGATAAATACACGAGGGAAGAAAAACCTTTTGAGAATCTGAACCACATAAAATATGAAACTAAAACATAGTCATGAAAGGGATGTTATATTATAAAATGACATGATTCACCTTCTTTTGATGTTTAAGTTTTATCTGATCTCTCCTTTTCAACCTGCAAGACAAAAATGATGAAAAACAATGTTTTGCTGTTGCAACATCAGATAAATATCAGTCCTTTCAAAGAAGCTGTATACATGATTGACATACCGCAGCTTACTGAGAAAAACCAGAGGGGATATTATGACAACTCCAGCAAGGAAGAGAGCTGAAAAAGCATACAAGACGTAGCCTAAAAAATAAAAAGACAACAAAGAACAATTTTTATCATATTAGTTTTATGCTTTTTGGTATTTAGTATCTATTACAGAATGAAATAAAAAAAAAAATATTGAATTTCAAAAGGCGCTTTACCGTATGACCACGTGTGACCCTGCTCAGATTTGTTGATTTCAGGTGGTTTGGAAGGGCCACTGCTGCTTTTCACCAATTTTACTGAAAAAAAAAAAAAAAAAAAAACAGAAAAGTTATTCAAATTCTTTAAAAAAATATTGAAAATAATTATTTGAAACACTTCTTAGAAGTAAAAAAAACACTACTTACTGAAGTGTAGTCTGTTGTGAAATACTTCAAGAATCATATTGCACATCCGTAGATGACTGCTGTGCACTCCTTTGCACGTGCAAGGATGGTGAAGCACTGTACCCAACGTGGCTAAGAAGGCTTTTCTACATTCAGAATTTGCACCAAGCATTAGAGCTGGATCCTTTAATGTAAAACATTCATTTTCTTGGAGATTTCTTTCACTGCATAGGATTTCTTCATGGTTCCAACATTTCTCTTGGAGTGTTTTCAAGAGGTGCCTAATGAATCAGGAAGAAAAACAACCACACCGGCAACATGTTTTGATAAGAGGTCCACATTCCTAACAAGAGCACTGTTCTAAGAAATAACTTAAGGATGAGAACAGAACTGAGTGTTCTGTGTGTATGGGACATTCCTGCCCTTCACTGCAATAGGCAGCATTTTTAGTAGAGTTGTAATTGTCAAAAAAAAAAAAAAAAACTTTAGCTTTTTTTTTTTTTTAAATCCAATAATTAATTTTGTATCACTAGCTTATTTTGTAGCTACATGGTCATAGGTGATGAGAGCTGACTCAAGTTATTGCCACACAAGATAGAAGGTATATCCATAGGTTGCTAGTCTGACACAGAGCCAAAAAAAGTCAAAGTAAAAGTAAAGCTTACAAATTCAACTAAATTGAATTATATGGTATTCCTAGGATAATTCATCCATCCATCCTTTTCAGGATAATTCATCCCCTATTAATAATACATATCTACTAACTTGTGTGCTGCTTAAGAAAAAGCATGCCAAAGCTCATTTAAAATTTGCTGCAAAAAATGAATAACTTCACGAAATACTGATAAATATAACTGAACAGTTTGTGAGTCATTGCACAAGTCATGTTTGGAGGGGAATTGTCTCCCAGTGTATGTAACCGGTAAAAGGTTGAATGGAGAATTTCACTGAAATATTCTTCATAAAAATCCAAAGATAAAATGAAGCTTTTGGTTTTGCTTTTTCAAGGGTTACTTTGCCAACATCTGTAGTATTTTAATGTTTTGTTTTTAGAACATTACAACTCGAGCTGCTTCAAACCATCTAGCCTGAACCTTTGATGTTATGTCACTGCCATCTACTTGTAGAAAGGAGAATGAACAGCAAAAATGCTACACAGACATTGCCACACTCAGAACAGAATTACTCTCTTATCTAGTGTGGCACAAAATGGCTTTTAATCTTTGACTCCTTTTACAAATAGCCAGTTGTCAAATCAACCGCTTCACTTGATCTCATTGATTTTCTTCTTCCAATAATTGTGACTGCCACCTCCCTGCTTTTATGAAACGTTATATTTAAAAGGTTTCATCAGCTGTAATCATCTTGGCTCTCTGTAAGAAGATCAAAAGTCAGTTCTTATTGATTCCAACACTTTTCACAGTCAAAATCGTTTTTGTGTTAGATCCCAGGCAGTGGATCTAACACCAGTTTTCTTCCCCCTTCCCTTCCTACTCCTCCACGCATTTCAAAAGTCTTTTACAGAACTGTCAAACCTGAGTAAAAAAACACAGTCTTCTGACCATTTGACTGTTTTCAATGACCTTCATGTTAGAATCCACTTGAAAACCAGGGTTTTAATTAGTTTTTTTTTTTTTTCCCCCTCCATGGTTATCTTTAATAAGCAGCTGCTCTTCGTCTCGAATCTTAGCATACTTTATGTCTGCTGCTTGATTCATATTACCTTGCTGCCTGACATATTTGTTCCCCATAGCAGGAGCCACAAAATACTGCATACAAATTCATTGTATCCCAACAAATATTTTGTGCTAATTTTTGGATCTTTTCCAGAGCATGAATCTTTAAAACTCGAGTTCCTTCCAGTTCAGGAAGTATTCCTTTTATCACAATGAATGCATTTACTTTTTTATTTTAGAACTGGAGAAGAACCTACCTGCAGTTGCTGTCTTGGACACACTGAGTGACCCTTTCTTGGCAAATCCTTGTCTCAACGCCACAAGCCCCGCTCTGCAGACCGGACTTCATGAGCAAACAGCTTTGATCCGAGTCGTCACACTCGCACATCACTAGCATCTCGGCAGACTGTTGAGGCATGCCTCCGTAGAACTGTTGAATTTCCCGCCGACACCTTTCACTGTCGCACTGATCAGCCATGCACGCTTGAAGAACAGGTGTGAGGTGCCTGTTGCACACAGACTCACTCACACAAAGACCAATGCGGTCCACACAGGATCCAGAGCCTTCACGCACTGCAAGAAGCACATCTGTAGCAGGGAAAGTGAGTGATGAACATATAAATATATTTTCATATATGTGGACTTGTTGAAATAAAATATATGCTAAATGTTGTGGCAACCTGCTCTGGTTAGTCCACAATTTAGACTTCATAAAGGGACAGAGTGGATGACTTATGAAAACTCAAAGAAAAAGAAGGGCAAAGAAAGAAACAAACAAAAAAATGTTTAAGAATGAAATTCCTATTATTACAAATTAACATCAGTTTGGTTTGTCCTAGTTTAGGGGGCTACCAACAGAGTAGCACCATAACATGACAATTGGGGTGGGAAGATTATGCAACAAATATGATACAAGCTAAGATATTGTTTTGGCAAACTTTGTACAATTAAGATAAGGAGAAACAGACCAATTTAAAGAGAGATTCTAGAGACTCTAAGGATGAATCAATTGTTTCCAAGAGAAATGTGTAGCATTTACTTCTTTTTTCAATCCCTGTCTTAACACATAGATAAATAAAGGGGTTGAATTGATTTTCTTTGTATGTGTGGACCAATGTATGAGGCCAGTTTCTAAAAACAGAGGATAAATATTTTTGATTTGTCACAACCCAAAATAGTCGTCTCTGAGTATTTAATTAATACCAGAAAGTTTGTCTAAAACTGTACCATTCTAATAATTTAGGTATTATTTATTTAGGTCATTACAGACATCTGGTGTGAAGTTCATATCAATATGCCAATTTGAAATGGACGTATTGTATATCCCATTGTGCATTTTCATAATAAATAAATCATTTTCACCATTGTCTGCTAAATTACTTGATTTCCAGTCAGTCGGTGTGATCTTCCCCTGCTGACTTCCTGTTCAAACAAGAAGACACAGAATTAGTTTTCAAACAACACATACTCATTAAACCGTGTGCTTTTCTGGACATATTCTACCATAGAGGAACCCGTGTTTATATATCTCATCACCTTTGGTAAACAAAACCATAATTTCAGAGATTAATGCTTAACCCAAGCAATGAATGAGAGAAACACAGCACCTGGCTTTTGGAGGCATTGTGTGACCAGTGCTTGTATGGAGTCACAGAGCTCCTCCTCCCATGTACACACACATCCTTGCAGGGGTGGAAATTGGCCCAGTGCAGCCTGGATGGTCAAGTTACAGTTCTCTGAACCCTTTCTTTGGCACCTGTCATCTTGAATATCACAAACAGAAGAGCAAGGCAGATAAACAGGGTTTTTCATAAGCTGGTGAAGTTTCTGTGAAACAGGTGTTTTCTACCTCACATGTCAGTTGCTTTACACCTCCCGTCAGTTTTAGAGGATAAACATATTAATGAGCTTTATGTGGCTCTACTATTATTGAGACGTAACCTGAACCTGAATAACACAGAACAGATTACACAATGTCATTATTAATTAAATGAGATAAACTAAAAAAAAAACAAAGAAGTAAAGGTTAGCTTATTATTAATATGTTCAAAACACAAGACATACAATAGAAACCATAGCTTTTGTGTAACCATCAATTATTCAGATTACCAGTAGAGACATAATAATATCTTTTTTTAAGATTGTAATGATAAATGTCCACCTTGTCCACCATTATTATTTTAAAAGGAGATTACAAAAAAAAAATTATAACTACAATATTAATTAAAGATTTTTCAATTTCTATTAATATTTGTGGTGAGACTGTCACTAAATTTCAAATAATTAAACGACTAAAGAACACCAAGTGTGAAATTAGGTTGCATACTGAACTTCACAGCTGTGAATTAGTGAATTAAATTCAGGTTTCATAAACAAAGCTGATTTAGATGGACACATAGTCCTTACATGGCACCTGGTTTCACAAATCTATGCGAAAGAGTAACATTTCTAAGAGTGAAAATCCAATTGTAAACATGTTATTTTATTCTCATTGATATTTTACCCTCACAGTTGCCAGCGACAAGTGCCCTCTCACAGCTGCATAAGTCTGACATGCAGGTCTCCACTGAATCCAAAATCCCAGAAGCTGGAGATGAGAAGCTGAAACTGGATATCTGCATAAAAATAATTCCTAAAATACACATTGAAATGACATTTTTTAAATAATGTTCCTTAACTACACTGATCACAGGTGCATTAAAACTAATTACTGGTCTTCTTGAAAAGCTCGTAACAAAATTTCACAGACAAAAGCATTCATTTTTGTTATTTGTTGAAGCAGCTTTTTTTGTAAAGTTTACTCACCAAGAACAAGTCCAACATCCAGATGCATCCACTGCATGTTGGCTGCTGTGACGACTGAGTCTGATCTGTCCCTGATCTGCTCCTCTCCGTGGAGTTCCAGCTGAAGAAGTGATTCACCACCCACAGAGTCAACATGATGTAACACATTTATTACAGCCTCTACTTGTGGTCCCAAAACAGACGCAAAGATGCAACGTTCTGAATCTATTTACATAATTAGAATTCTACAGTATTTAAATATTTGGGGAATATAATTGAATGATTTATTCAATTAAGGGTTTTGTCTTCCCATTTGGGTTTTTGGGGAGCTTCTATATTCGTGTTGTTTCTGTTACCCTTATTGGTTTATCTTATTTTCCACCTGTTTCATGTGACTAAGCCATTAAAATTGCATTGTCTGGCAAAACTATTCATACTTCTTGAACTTTTTGTTTTCACATTTTGTCACATGACAACTAAAAAAATAAAAAATGAACAATGTAAGGCATCATTGTGATATAAAAGAAAATCACACATTAAATATATATGTTTTTAACATTAAACATCTGCAAAGTGTGAAGTGCATGAAGCAGATTGGAGATAGTGCAATTTTTAATTCTCAGTTTGATTTCATGTCTGAATTTTGGTTGTGTCCTAATGTAAGGTAAACCTCTTCTCCTATCTCAAATTTTTTTTGCAACGTTTTCTATTGCCCTGTATTTATCTTCATCATCCCACTGACACAGATTCCTTGTCTCTGCTGAAGAAAATAAAAATGTTGTGTATATCAAACATTACTTAAAAACATTTGATGCGTTGAAATTGACTTCTGTCTCTTTAAGAACCTCCTCCTGCCATAAAAAAATTCAAGGATTCCTCAAACATGCACGAAGAATTAAAGCAACATTTCAGTTTTTGATGACAGAAAACATCCTAACGTGGCAAAAGTTAAAAAAAAAAAGTAAATTTCACATATTGCCTCTTAAAAGGATTTTTAAAGTTTTGCTTATTTCAATTAGTCAAGAAATACAGTGGAAATCGTGAGCCGTATACAAATGTGCCACAATAAATGAAAATAAAAAGTGAATATCAACCCTAAACTGATATATTGCACACTGAAAAAATAATTTATTGATCAATCACATACAGTTTAAGCACTTTGATTGCAGATGTCAACTGTAATGAAGAATGTTTAAAAAAACCCATAGAACAAATTAACAACCACAATATCCCTGTTTAGATTACAAACAATAACAAATAAAAACAAGACACAACATTTCAAACCAAGTAAGAAGGTACATCTGCATGGAAGAAGCAAAATTAGTAATACTTTAAATTATTCCAAACTTTTATTTTAGCAGTAACATCAAAACTCCGTAGTTTTCAATCAGATGATCAAAATGTTAAATTAATTTTTTCAAACCTATAACTTTAACATTGCAAAAATAATCACAATAATAAATACAAAACAAACAAGAAACACCAATAGTGTCCACAATTACTTTCAACAAAGCAAACCTTGAATAGTTTAGCTGGTCAGAAACACAATCCAGCACAAGTCAATGAACAGACATGAAGCAGGTCCTTCAAAGCTAATTTTCATCTTTGTTTTCTTTGATTACAACATGATTGTTGTAACCTGTTGACATTTCAACAGATGCAGTGATTGCAAAACTGAATAACTTTGATTAAGCAATAATTCATTTCATTATTTTGTGAATTTATCTAATATCCCTAAGAACAAAACGATGCATGACAATCAATCCTTCACTAGATTGTTTTTACACTATTTTTTGTAAAATGTTTCCCGACAGAAAACATTTTTTACCTTGGAACAATAAAAAAAACACAATAATAATAATAATTCTCTACACGATCTGGATCTATGTAAGTTTAAATAAACTGCCATGTCTTAGTAAGTTTAGGATAAAACTTAAAATGTTAGACATGGCCTTCTTACTTTGTCCCTGATTTTGATGAAGCTTTTGGTTTATGTTCTCTAACCACCTTCCATTTTTGTTTTTCAAAGAAATATTTGAAAAACATTTATTTATTTATTTATTTTTTGGTTTGAAAGTATGCACGCTTCAGGGGGTGTAAACACTTCTGCCCTGCAACCTGCCTGCTAATAGATTTTTCTTTCTATAGCAGCCTGACATACTTTTCTGGATGATACATTATCATGCTCACACAATAAGTTAATAAGGCTATCTCAAAATACCCTGAAGCATTCACACAAAATATTATTCCCATAAAGTAGGAAATTGCCATTTTACATAGTTTAAGATTCAAAAATTTGACTTCTGTGGTTTGCATGTTCTGGCTAAAAGGTGAACTTTAGTACTGCTGTTAACAAAGTAAGCCAAATCAAAGTTTACCACCGTCACTAATACTGTAATTTGGGAATTTTAATTATTTATTACCTTTATATTTTTCCATATTTTCATTCAATCTTATCTCACATCTGCAGTCTTTTACCAGCAAAACTCATTGAGGTTTTCTGAGCAGCAAGGGACTTGATCTTTTCAGCCACAACTCCTCTACCAGAGCAGAATAAATAATTAAATAGGTAAATAAATAAATACATTGATTGCTGAAACAAAATATATTTTTAAAGTCAACGCAGTTTAAATATGGAAAATAGTGGATCTTATTTATGTGTGTAGCAACCCCCTCCCCCCCCCCAAAAAAAAAACAACACTGAACATTAATGTGTCATTTACAGTTCATAGAAATCCAGCCTTTAAAATTAAACAGATTTTATCACAGTCTCCAGAAAATAATAGTTTTTTGTAACAAGTCCTTAGAGAGTTTTTACATTCTTCAGTGTGATTCTTTGCCATCTCCATGTCCTTGAGATGGATATTTAAACCTCTCACGTGTATTTAATAACTACACAATCTGGTCTGACAGCCGTGACAAGTTGTCCACATTATTAACTTGGGTTGACATGGACTTTCGGCTGTCTCTGTTTGCTCTCGTCCTCATCCTCGTGCTGTTGCCTTGCTGTTGCTCGTAACAAGAGCAAGAAAATGCTGATTTAAACTCCTCACGGAACTTGCCTGGAAGGAAAGCAAATAATATTAAATGCTTTGAATAATGGACATTTCATGTTTGTTTACTGAAGAGGGATCATGCACAAGAAAAACATTTTGCTCAAAGAGCCAAGACGAACTGCGTTACTCGGTTTCTTTCCAGCTAATTGTCATCTGCTGTCCCCATGTCTGATGCAGAAAGGATCAGTAGTGACAAAACATTAATAAGAGAAAGATAAAATGTTGAAAAACCACATTAAATGGAAGATTCAAATTGTATTATTTAATCTGAAATTCAAAATCTAAAATCCTAAAAGTCTAATCTCGTTTGTTTTATACTGAACCACAATTCTTTAAAATGCAGGTTGAAGTGTATAAAAGCATTTTCTTTAGAAATGTTTCAGAAATAACAGATAAAAGTCCAATCCATATGTGAACAAGTGAACTTAAACCCATGAAGAAATATATAAACTGTACAGGTTGGATTATCAACACACTGTAGATTGGAGCTCCAAGGATTTGGGTAAGTGTTAATATAAAACTGTCCACTAGGGGGCAGTAATAAACCTGCTCTTTTGTGACATAAACGTTAGAGACAAAGGAGATTGAAAAACTTACCACTCAAAAAATTATAGATGATAGGATTTGCTGCACTGTTTGCGTATATTAGCCAGTGTGAAAAAGTGAACCATGCATATATTGTTTCTCGGTCGTTTGTATTCTTAAAGGTGCCAAAAACCCTGGAGGTGCAAAAGGAAAGATGAAAATAGGCATGAAGTTTGTTTTGTCATACACTGTTTTGTCAAAATAAGCCACAATTTCATGCATTTAAAAAAATCTACAGCCGTCATAAAGATGAGAAAGGAATTAGGAAAAAAAAAAAAAACGATTTTGATGCATAGGTCCCCAATCCTTTAGTTCACAGTGCATTTTCATTGGCTGCTGATGCTGTAAACGGAGGAGCTGAAGAGATTATTACCGTTTCAGGATATTGAGCACACTGATCGGTAAGTAGCAGAGAGCAAACACAAAGAGCACAACCATCAGCATGCGAGCTGTTTTGCGTCTGGCTCTGATTTGTTTGATCTCAGCGGAAACTGTGCTCGTCTTCACCCCTCCAGACTCTCCCGATCCTGAACTTGGACCCGAGCACTGGATAGTCCTCCAATTCCTCTGAATCACAGATGTGTTTCCAGGAATCTAGTTAGTGAATATATGCATATATCAGAGCCTTTCAACAATTACCAAAAACATATAATAATACTGTATACTTATTTTTGACTTCATGAGACGAGGAAGCACATAATTTCAGGTTTAGTGAGGCAACTAATGGAGTAGTTATTGGCTTTCCTGTGCCATGATGAAAGTGGCTAACTTCTTACCCTGGTTAATATCTATTTTAATATTTGCTTAATAAAATAGAACATAATGCTATAATGCCTTGAAGACTGTTTCCTGTTTTGCATGTGGAGTTGAGATGTAATCTAGATCATCTGGTTTTCCCTGATGAGAGCATTTATCATGTAAATCTTCTCACTCAGCTTAGATGAAGGAGCTGATTAAGGCTACTGAAGACTTTAAAGTTAAAAGTTAAAGTCAAAATCTACTAAGACTAAAAATGCAAATAAAAAAAAAATAAAAAAAATCTTGCTGTCTTTACAAAATGCTATAACCTCACTAGTTTATGTTTTATTTATCTAACACAACATGTACTAACTGGATATTTTATTAGGCAAAGCTGTACTCATTACATGTAGGTATCTATGCAGGGAAGGCATTGAACTGAAATGAAAAAAATGACCCTCAGATTGAATCAAAGGGTATTTAGGTTGCTGTGAATGTGACTCTTTGACTATTTAACTGCTTTTCCCTGGGTTATAGAGAATGGTTCGACAGATTGCAGTCGTCAACTGGGAGTACATTGGAGGACAATGCCTTGGGTTAAAGCGAAAGATCCTTTGTCTGCCCGAGTCACAGAAAGTAGAGAGATGAGATGCTCAGTTTAGTTGTTAGAATGCAGGTGAGTTTCCCCAATAACCAGCTAAATGGATCCTCTACGAGACCTGCGGTGAGTAGTACTCTGCAGGCTTAGGGACCTCTAGACCCCTGGGGTTGAGAGCAGGTTAGGTGTTTACTTTTCAGAATAAAACTTAGTTGGGAGGGCATCGTACTTTAGAGAGTGAAGGAAATTAAAAGGAAGGGGTTCAACACATCATATAATGAAACCCTACAACAGTGAGACTTACATGATCTTTACAAGGTTGTGTAGAGATACACATATATAGGAAGATCATTACATTTCAGAGAGAGTAGTTGAGCTCTACACCAGCTCCCAAAATAGACAGTAAAAAAACAAACTCAATTGAAACACGATAAACAATTGAAATAAAATAGAGAATTAGTCAATATAGCACAATATTGAATACAACATATAAATACATTGACTTTGTGGTTATCTCAGGGCCTTAATGTTGAACGCAGCTAGTAAAAACTTGCTTAGATATACTGTATACTATACACAAACATATTATCTATACTGAAATTAAATTATCAACCTAAACCTTTAATTTTTATTCATTTTTAAGCTGCACAACATAATGTATTTTAGAGAATCACTGAATAATGATGATGTTGAGCAACCTAACAGCTGCCTCAACAACAGAAAGCAAAGATTTTGAAATTGTTCATCACAATTATTAGAAATAGACTTTTTTTTTTTAAGTTTGAGATACACACCTGTTGGCACCACAGCTTGTGAAAAATCTGAATATAAGCCAGGACCATGAGACATAATGGAGCAAAATATGTAACAATGAAGAAGCCAGTGTGGTAGACTTTTGGGTAGACCTCAGCTGTAAAAAGAAAAGAAAAAAAGAGACAAAATTATAAAAATAAGAATAATCAGATTTAAAAAAAAGAAAGATCAGGTATAATGGGTTGCTGAAAACATTTTTAAAAAAAGTCATTTCGACTGCAGATGTGGGAGCACTGCGGTGTAGCCTATACATTAATCACTGGATTAAAAATAATTTGCAACTTATCTTAAAAGAACCACAAAATTAATTACTCATTGTGAAATGACACTATTTCTGTTTATCCATCAGTAAGTTCTTACTCCTCATTAGAAAAATGAAACAAAAAGGTTTCTGACATATGAAAGGAATCATTTTCTGCAGTCACTTTAACAGGGAATTGGTTTAAAAAGCTTTTCTTTCTTTGAAGGCAGTAATTACAGAAGCAGTCTGACGGGATTACCCTAAAACCATTTCAAGCCACTCGCTGTTCTGCTTTCCAACTCTGCACACAGCGATCACAGCATCATAACATTTTAGTGAACTCACCGTCTCCTGCTCCGTTGTACTAGGTCCAATTTCATAAAACAACAAATCAAAATACACTTGATTTTTATTTTTTGATTCACAGATGTCACATTTAATCTGCTGCTTCATGGAGAGAATAAGATGTACCGATTTTTTTATTTATTTATTTTTTTTATTTTACATGATTTCAGAATATCTTTAAGGAAATAAAACAACAACTAACCTCCCCAGTGTTCATCACAGACTGTGAACAGGCTGGTTTTGTTTGTAAGTTCAGGCAGCAGGCTGCTGCACTCCATCACAATGGCCTGTGGTATCATGATGATGCACGACACCACCCAGATGGCAATGATACTTTTGCGAGCTCTCTTGGCCGTGCTCTTGAACTTAAGCGGGTGACAGATAGCGTACCAGCGGTCTTGAGCAATACAGCTCAGTGTCAAAACAGACACCGAAACAGAGATGGTCTGTGGAAAAACAAAGTAAAGCAGAAAGAAGCAAAATGACATTGTGATTTTTTTGTTGTTGTTTTTCCTGTGCTTAAAATGTAAAGAAGATTAATTAAATCTCCCATTTGCTTGGAGTCAGAAAACTTGATTTTGATAACACACACATGTAACCTTTATTGGCATGTTTGCAATAAAGAACTAAAGTTATGTTGTATGACTGATTGTGGTATGTACATGTTTTTTTAGGTGTGCCACCTTAAAAGTTTTACTGGTCTCTGGTATGGCCATCAATATGAATATTTTCTAGGGGTACCACTGATGACTAGAATTAATATTTTCACCTTGGATCCATACCCTTCCTGCCCAAAACGTCCATTGCTTTATGGTTAAAAAAACAATGGAGGTAGCCTCATTTCAGATTTATTTCAAATAATTCCAAATAACAAACACAAAGTAGCTCTTCTGTGTTCTGATTCCTTCTTCTACATTAAACATTAATTCAGGATGAAATGAAACTCTTAAGATGCATGTTTATTTTTTGACAAAAAGAGGAACTTTCACTTTTAAGAGTCATTTCCATGGCTGTGCTTACATTGTTTGCTTCTTAAAGCTGCCACATATAACGTTCAAAATATGTCCATTTCATTTCAATATGTCATGACAGTATGGTATGAGACAATCTGTGAAAAAAAATAACTCCTCTAAAATTGAATTCCAGTAATCAAGCTTCCCTGCATAAATAGTTGTCAATCATCTGTTTCTGCCTCCAGTCATTTATGCTATTTTTTATTTATTTTTTAGTTCATTTACAATTTAAAATAAGTTAACATTATGCACTTCCAGTCCTCATCTCTACTTTTGGAACCGCAATCTAAACATAACATATGGTTTTCTTCATATGCAGATATGGCTTACTATGCCTATGTATGTGACTCTCAGAATGCACATAGGTAGAATAATTTTGAAAGGTTTGAAATGTTACACCTGAGTAGTTCTAAGTTTGCTTTATGATACTTAAATTAGTCTGACAGTGAGCAAAGAGGACACCCAGCTCTCACCACGACTACACAACCCTGTGGGAGAATGCCAATCTGCAAAACTGGACAGATGCAGAGCTTGTTGTTGCACTAGAATTAATTGAGTTTGAAGGTGCACTTCTTCAATTTGCAGTGAACTTTAGTCAGTATTAATTCCTACAGGTCTGCAGGTTCAAAATCTGTGATCATTTCCTGTGGGAAATAAATGTTCAGTTCAGTTCTTTAGCTCAAGCATCAGATTGGCAGATGCATACAGATGTGCACCTTTTCTGGCCACATTTAAAGATTCAAATAAAATATTTAACAAGCACAGAAAAGAACACCAGAAAGGACAAAAAAAAAAACATGTCTCTGTGAAACCCCACCATCATTTCAGAAATGATGATGCCATTCTAAGTTATTGTTGTGTTCCTTTAAGCCTAACCTTATCTGGATGCACATGTCAAATATTGATCTGACATTCCACAAATGAGCTTGATGGTGCATTTGATCTGAAACCAAAGTGGAATTTAAAATTTTATGTCAGAAAATTGAATATTAAACAAACTAAATTCCAACCTTGCAAGTTAAAGATCAGCAAGTCATCAGAAGTTTGATAATCCGTCTGACTGGGGTGAATAAAACGTGCTCCATATATAAGCTCCATTTTTTTCCCAAATATTCATTTAGACTGTGAATACACAAAATGAAAAATAATTGTTATCATAGTGTTGTGTTTGGATGTGAAGAAGAGCCGTTCGCAGACTCGAGGCAGGGAGGATCAGCATGAAGTGCAAAAGGTAATGAAAGGTTGGTTGACCTAATAACTTCTGAAATCAAACCAATAGTATAAAATCTGAGAATGGTTCCTGTTGAGACAAACAACAGGAGAATCTAAATGCATTAATATATATGCATTTGCATGTATTACTGAAAACTGCTATATACTGTGCAATGTAATGTTTGAATAAAACAATTGTCACTAACAATAATATAAACAAACAATCTTACTAAACATGAACTAACTTAAAGGTAACTGAAGTATATTTTTATACCAGCAAGCAGGTCAAATACTGGCTGTAACCGTGACGCACATGTACAGTTTTTACTGTGGTTAAAAAAAAAGAATAAATTTCAGCAGCTCTTTGAACTGCTCACAGAAAATGTCTTTGATTTCCAAGTCCCACAGTTCAGCCTCCAGAACGGCTGTTCTCATTGAGTTCAACTGTTGTTAAAAAGTAGGAAAATTGCATTTTGAAAACATTCAGCAATATTTACCCTTTTACTAGGACTTCACTTGTTTTTCAATTTTCAAAGCAGAAAACAGAAGACAATTTATTTTAGTTGTGGTTGCTTCAAGTGTTTTGCATAAAAAAAAACTTGGTCAGGGGAATGCAGCCAAAGAGGCAGCACAGCATGAGAAACATATGAAAATGTCACATAAATTTTATTACCAAATTAAGCCCTTTTAGGTCTCCCAAAGCAGCCGGAGGAAAAAAAAAAGATAGCTTCAATAACAATGAAGACCATTAAAATACTCCAAATCCACTAAGAAATACTATGAACATTTGAGCTAATTTCCAGCTAAATAAAATTGCCTGGCTGGGTATGTAAAACTTTACATTGACATTCTTCAGTATAGTTTCAAGGGATTGTTGGATTTTAATTCAGTTTAAAGAACAATCACCTAATGATTTCTTACCTGGAGATAGGGGACAATTTTGCAAAGAGTTTCACCAAAAAACCAAGTCTCTGTGATGTCAACCACAAGACTCGCAGGCAGACAAATGATGGTGACCAGCACATCAGCCAGGGAGAGGTTTACTATGAAGTAGTTGGTCACTGTGCGCATGTGACGATTTTTCCACACTGCAAAACAAACTGAAAGAAATGAACCATCAAAGATGGTCAAAGACCCTATGGTTAAGATCTGAAAACAGACTAAATACTCTATTTATCAGAGGAATGTATGACACACCACAAACAAGTCTAGAAGGCATGCTATTAGGCAAAGAGTTCAAATTAAAATTTAATTGCATTTCTGCTGTGATAGATGCAAAATATTCATCAGTAAAAAGTTATGAAGCACCATGGAACATGTGATGCTTCATAAAGAGAACTTCCCTTTGGGGCTTGTAAATGATAAAAAAAAAAGTATATGAAATACGTCGATATTTCAAATATAAACCAATTTTTTTTAATGATGTTGATTTATTTTGATTTATCTTAAATCTAAAACTATTGGAGTAAAGTTTGCCAGTCGTTTTTTTTTTTTTTTTTATTATTTTTTTAGACACTAGAAATGGAAACCATTGATGTTTACTCTGTTTTTGCTTTGCTGCACCATACAATGTAATTTCATGTAACGTACGGGAGATGAAACATGTCTGTGGAGAATCTGTGTTTTAATGGGAAGACACAGATGAGCTGTGGAGAGAGCAGTGAAGAAACCCAAAGCAGGAGGAACTATCAGACAGAAAGCGTCAATGCTGGGATTCATACCAATCAATGAGTGTTGGACGTTAGCTGTAAACTAGACTTCATAAGTTAGCAAGGATGACGTTTTAATGATGTGTATGTCCTCACACCAATCAGATGGATTTGGCATAGGTCCTCTGCCTCCAGCTGAGACTAGCTGCCTCCAGCAGATAACAGAAACAAAGTTGGTCTAATTCTTGAACTTATTACTGGCTTGTAAAATGTATTATGTCCTAATGTAATAGTAGAAGCCAAAGTTCTGCTGATATTCACAAAAACACCCAAGGCTGCCTGCCAGCAACAACTTCATGAGCATCATTATTATTATAAAGTTGTGTAATTAATTAATATCAATTCATCAATCTTTATAAATATATAATTTAAAATATATATATTTAATCATTAAACACCCTGTCTTGATGGTAGGCCCATAGCTTACAAGTATAAGACAATATTTTCTGTCATTTGGTATTTCTTTAGGTGGGAGGTGATTGGTTGACTTGGATATGGTGTGAAAAAACATCTGAGATTTTTTTTTACCAATTTACCCAGCCCTATTTCATGGCCACATGTCCACTTCTCATCCTATTTCACCCTTTTACTTCCAATTTCTAATTGCTTTAGAGAAGCTGATCTACCAAAGTGATACTTTGAGAAATGACAGAAATCTCTGACAGATTGAGCTAAAGGTTTAATCTATATTGCAAATTATTGGCTGCCAGGGCCAAAAAGAAATATGTGAAATATGTGGATTGTGTTTGACAATGTGTGACAGCAAGGAAAGAGAAACAAAAGATGGGAGCTGGACACGTTACGGATGGAAAACTGCTTTGCAATTCAGCTATTCTACAGTATTTTCCATTAACATTTACAATAATTCTGTTTTTAGTTTTGCTCCAAGGTAAGTCTTATGGACAGAATGGATTTGGCCATGTACTCAGAGAAATTCACCGCAGTTTTACACAAGTATGCATTTAATTAAATCTATAAACCTGCACATTTGAACCCTTATGTGCACTTCAACTGAATCCACAATCCAGAGGGGCGTAGAGTGCGCACTGAGCATCGGGACCTACGTTCTGGGTGCTTGTTTGCCAAAGAACTAGCAGACAAGGACCACCAAGAAATTGCTGAAAATGTAATGAAGACCTAGGCAGAAATTCAACCTGTAAGACTGTTCTGGCATCACCTATCACCACGCCTTCACCCCAGCCAATAAGGACGCACCACCTCTCTACCTCGATCCAATCACCTGGCTAGAGCTCCTTCAAAAGAGGAAGTGACCACAGAACTACCCGCTTCAGTTGTGCTTCAACCCACCTCCTCCCCCTTTCCACCACCAGCCTCCCAGACGCCTCCAGGTCCCCTGAAGACTCCTCTCTCCAAGCTCCGCTCCAACACCAGTGACTGGGCCCGGGGGAAGACCTACCTGAGCTTCGTTCGAGCTGATCATTCAAGCTCGCCACGATTCTCAGCATGCTTGTCTTCCGCCGGTGACCGAGCGCCAAATTCTCGGTCTAATAAAATTGTCTAACTGCTGTTTCTCTCTCTGTGTGAGTCTCTACAGATTGAATTGTATTCAAAATTTTCAGTTCAGTTATTTTCCACTTGCACTTCTTCAATTCACACAGGTATAGGAATAGCATACAACAAACACATATTTGTTGCATGCTTGACAGCATAGATCAATATTTACTCGACAATATAGATCAATATTTACTTTTTGTGTAGCTGTAATTGGACTGTTAAGTTATTTTTTTTTTTTGCTATGCATCAATTTAAAAATAATGAGGTTCCTAATCATAAAATACAACAGAAAGAAAATTTATCTGTTTTATCATTACTTTCAATCTAATGAAAAATAAATAAATAAATTTAAAATAAGCTAGTTTTAAAACTTATCATGTCTTGATTCAAATACCCTAATTGTGGTTTTGAAATTAGTTCTGTATTCTGGCCTATTGACCTTTATGTTACCTGTAGTTACAGCAGATGGTTTGCTAGGATCATTTGAACTGCCTTTTGTCTGTGTGGGAAAACAATACAGTGGAAGTTGTAGCTTTTCACACTCATCTGTGAAAGGCCATAAACACGGCAGGGGTTTCTGGCTTCAGATAGATGGTCAGAGAAGGTCCTGGTTGGATGAGCAAAGATACGCCTTATTTGAATAAATTAAAGATAAGAATACGCCTTTTACTATAAAACTTTCTACACAGAAGTAACAAATTAGATTTGCTCTTGCAACTCTCCAAAGATGTCTTTGCACGTCTTTGCTTTTCTTTCTTTCCTTCTTTTTCCAAGTCTGTCAGGTAAATGAATGTATGTCTCCGTTGTTCTGCAGTTTCTGTTGTAATTTTATGCATTGTCTTATATTGGATTAAACTCTGTAATTCTGTGACGTCAACACGCATTGCTGTTTTCCTTGTGGCCACACACGGCCCGCCGAGAGGACCTGGGATCCAGAGGAAGAGAGAGCCAAACTTTTTCCAAAGTTAACTAATTTAGATATTCTTCCTTAACATTATGTTGGTCTAATTGATCAGCACATTGATTACAAAGAACAAAACCACAGAGTCAATCTCAAGCGTGCCAAATAAGCAGTTGCGCAAAACTACAAAAACAAACTTCCTGATAACCTTTTCCAGATTGGCCACAATGCCACGTTCAAACAAACATACTGTAGTTTTCCGTAAGGTTTTAAATCATTGGTCACACTTGGCAATATTTGCATATTGTGAATACTTTCAGGCCGGGGCCCAGCTAACAACTTTGTGATAACACTCAAATGCAAACTGTGCAGTCCAATTTTGTTGTTCCTGCTGAGACTTTTATATTGGCATTTCTACCTAACCCCCTTAACTAAAATGTACAGACACAATCCAAAATCCAATATTGTGCTAAATAAATAGACAGCATTTAACACAAAATTAAATGGAGGTCAGGGTACTTAGTGGAGGGTTCAGACCGGAATCTGTAGGCAAAAGACAGGTTGGGGTTCAGATAGCAGATATGCATGCAATTATTCAGAAGAGGGCATGGATCATGTCAAACCAAGAATCACAAGAGCAGGGAAAGTACGTTGAATTTCTACTGGCAAATGTGGTCGATAATCTGTCAGGGAGCAGAGACTGAACAAGGCTAAAACAGTGCAAGGCACAGGTGAAACCGAAAGAGACAATTAGACACGGCACAGGCGGGTTGAATCTCACTGATTAGGAGTGAGAGACTTGCCATGAAAAATATGATGACTCGAAAACATGAAAGAAGTACAGGCATGGCAGAACAGTGAATCATCACAGTTTAACAAAGATGAATGAGCACATCATTTCTGTTTCTAGATGTTCAAAGCTTGTTGAGACTGGCTGTAAAATTTGGTTCTACAAAGTACCCTTGTTTTATGCAGATGTGTACAACACGTTTTTGTCATTTATTTAACAAAAAAGATGAAACCATGACTAACTTTCATTTCATATAACAATTATACAGTATTTAATGTTGTTCGATCACATAAAATCTCAGAGTACTGTGTAACCACAAACTTTAATGTAACACAATGTGGGAAAGTTCAAGCGATGATAATACCTGCAAGGCACCGGTATAAACCTTGTTGATAAATTGTGAAGTGATCAGCTAGTTACTAAATTGTTTAAATACCGGAAACCTTTATCAGTCTAGTTACAAATATACAGTCCGAGGTTTGCTAAAAAAGCGTTGAAGAATCTGTTGCCTGATCATGGAAAGTCTAAGCAGTTTGAAACATTGAAGTAATTTACCAGTGTTCAAACTCTCAAGAGCTACTGTGTTACAGAGCTTTAAGTTAGTCAAATAATTCTCGGTTAACCACTTTAAAGAATATCCAACCAACAGAATAGTGATGAGATACGGACATCAGTTAAACATTTTTATGAGTATATCATGTGCCACTGAAGTGTATGTCGTTGTTTTGCAGATATTGAATTTGTAAGGGTTACAGAAACGTGTGTGCCTCTCACTTCCTCTGTCATGAATGAAGCTGTTGGGATCAATGTTGTAAATCATTACCAGATCAATAAAGTCATGAACTGTCCCAGATCTTGTCTGAAAAGAAATCAAAAGCTTGGGCTACAAAAGAGGTCACTCAAGCTGTGAAGCCACAAAAGGATAAAATGATTTTTAAGAATCCATTGAGGCTCTTCAACAAAAGAAAAGTGTCCCAAATAAATCCGAATTCATATAGAAGCTGCACATTCTTGTAAACTTCTATTGCTGCAACCTAATTTTAAAGTGATTTACAAAGTCAGAGAGGGTAAAGAAAACACCCGATTGATTTAAATAAAATGATGCGATTCATCATAAAGAATTTCACCTGCCAATGAACATTTCAAATGTGCAAAGAAAGACTTTACTTTTTATAGGTTACACAATTAAAGCAAAATTAGTTATTCCTAGGGTTTTAAATTGTACTATCAGTACATGTTTCATAAAATACATTTTCAGGAAACACCATGTTTTTAACCTGAAGCTGCAGCAAAAGATGCTGCTACAGCTTCTCAGCTTGTCTTCATGTTATGTCTAATTTCGTGCAACAATGTCATCAGCGATAATTTTAAGGCTTCAGAAAATGGTTACCTGGCATGGGGCTAAATGAAAAAGGCTATTGTGTGGATGATGCTCTCTTTACCTCATGCAGACCTCCTGCAGCTCCCAAGTTTACAGCTGGTGGGGCATTTGTAGAATATTTGCCAATTATATTTTGATCTCCTTGTTATGGCCATATTTTGTTCAGCTTGTAAGCCATTTTTAGTCTTTTTTTTTTTCTATCCACTTTTTTTCTTTTGCCGTCAGACATTTTCATTGTGTTAACTATTTTATATAATTTAAGAATGAATGAATGAATGAATGAATGAATGAATGAATGAATGAATGAATGAATGAATGAATGAATGAATGAATGAAATTACTTCAGACACACATTCTGCCACAATAAAGTTAATTGCATATTCCTCAGTGTGAATACCAGACTGTATTACAAGTGTATAAATTAAACAAGTTATGTAGACAATAACCATCATATAAAACTGTCACCCAAACTTACACAAATAAACCACCTTATGCATCAGAAAAACACTAGAACTCATCAAAGCATATCTCTTCTCCATTCTACAATATTTGATATGATTTTTTTCACTTCATGTTTTTCTCCTAAATCAAAAATGCTCTTTAGTCAAATGATATGATATAAAAATTCCAATTTATTTTTCATTCACTATTTTATTTTATTGTGCTGTCATAATCCTGGTTCCTGTGATTTCTGTCTCTTCTCTCACTGTTCTTCAGTTCCTGTAAGGACTTTTACACATAATATTGCACTTAGCTGTGAAATCCATCAATTTGCATTGTGTACTCTCTCCAACAGCAGCCGGTTTTGCACTGAGCTGAGCAAAAGGACATGTGGAGAGCAGCTCCCATCACACCACGGACTGCTGTGTTCAGGTCTAACTTGCAATTTGTTGGACTTTGTGGAAGGAGAGCTCATTCAAAAGCTCCACATGATTCTCTGAATCCTGGGGACTCATTCTGATTTTTCTCTTGTTTCTGCTCCTCTCATTTCTACTATATCAGGTTTAGCTCTGATGTTATTTTATGTTTTCACTGCACTCTCCTTTAGATGAACTGCAAACTGTAATCAGTGATGTTTTGAAGCTCCAAACATTTCACAACACACACTACAGCCCCAATACAGCTTCTCCTCTGCTTTCATAATTCCTGAGTTACCGTATATTAAATGACTTTTTTTTTTCTTGCTATCATATTGATTTCAACACAATTAGCAGCTTTTAAAACAGCTTATAGTTTCAATTGATGTCAAAATTTAAATCTAAACTTCTATTTTAGACTAGGTTTATTTTACTGGGAGAAAATCCCCCTGAGATTAATGCCCTTATTTTTTTTTTCAGGAAAGTCCTGGCCAACCAAGATAGAGTTATGTTAGTGTTTCTGTCAAACCCACAGTACTCTACATGATGTGCTGATCCTGATGTAAGAACTCACTGTTATTTTTCATGGTTGTCCAAGATGAGTGAATGCTGCAAGTCCATGACTCGATGCAATCTGCTGGGTTTCCTGAGATAAGCAACTTTTAAACTAATTTGGATGGTCGACTGACCTGTGTACTGTTTGACAGCTAGGATTGATTGAAATGTATGTGGGATTGAACTCAAAGTGCCTCGAGATAATATTTGTTGCGAATTGGTGTGATATAAATAAACCAAATTGAATTTGTTCAGCCATACTCCCATGTTATTCTTCGCCAAATTTAACTAGCCTTTTCTTTTTCCAGGTGAAGTAAAACTACAAACTCACTCTCTTTTCTCAAGCACTTTCCTGTTTAAATATTGTAAATAAACTTCTTATTTGATTCCGTGTCCATAGATTAATTCTGCATGTGGGTCAGCAAATTATCTTAAAACATGACAGCATATTTCTATGTTTGGTTGTTGACATGAATAAAACTATCATAAAGCTTTTGAAGGCAGCTATGTTTTCAAACTCTTCGCCAATAACAAGAGTGAAACATGAGCAGATCAAATTCAAAAACAATCAGGCCACAACCAGTTAATGTAGAATCAGGTTCGAACATGCTTCAGTGTCAGTACAACTACTGCTAGTGGCAACCTGTGGATTGCCATACATGAGACATCGTCATGATTACAAATTAACTTCTAGTTCTGCTTGTTCTTTTCTTTAAAAAAAATGCTGTTTGATTTGTAATCCAAGAACAAATTTGCAGATGAAGAATAAATCCCCACTGAACAAGAGTCAAATTTCACCAGCAGAAACACAAGCGGACTGAACTAAGGTTAATCCTGAGTAATGGACTCATCCTAGTGTATAGGATCATTTTTATTGCTTTTCACTGCCAGCAGCTGTGGCTTAAGATATGTTCTAAAGGTTTCTCTCTCTTCTACTGGTATGGATATAGTAAAATATGAAAAAGTGTGAATTTGATTGAATTTTGCAGAAAATGTTCCTTTGGTTGTCAAAGTCTGAAACCTGCCTGGCTAAAAAAAATACATGTTTTCTCAAGTCAGGCTTGATTTTCAAGCAAAAGACCATTGGGGGAAAATATTGAAAAGATGATAAATAGGGACATATTGCATGCTAATGAGCTTGAGAGAAGAAAGGCCACAGGATCTCAATCATGTATGTCCGTATTTTTTGATCCTTTTAAAAACATAGCATGGTCTCTGCCCTAATAGTTTTAAGGATTCCTCTTCACTCTGCAGAAGCTGACAGTGAAATCCTATGTAGTTCAGTTTACTGAAATTTAGCTCACCAGCCAATACTAGACACATCTTGTTACCCTGTCTCACATTTAGGGTTAAGAGAATTAAGCATTGTTTTATACCAAGCAGAATGTTAATATGCTAATTCAGTCTTGGAAACTGTAACTACTGACTGAAAGCAGACATTGATCGAGGGGATTTTTGATTGACTCAAATCGATGTACTCCGTAGGGGCTGTGTCATGTGTCTTCTTAGATGTGGCATTTCTTGGGCAGGAAAAAAAAACATAACAAAAAGAAAGACATTAATTGTAAAAGATGGTAGCACAAAATAACTTTGATTAGTATTTCTTAAATTTTTTCTGAAAACTGTAAAAATCTCTGACTCCCTGGCTGTTGCAAATGATTACTGTCACTAATCATAATACAGGAGCTCCGTTAATCACTCTTAATTTTAAAGACAATTAAAAGAAACACACGATGAGAAACGAATTAAAGTTAAATGCACAAACTCATAGTTGTGCTAATGCTAGGCAGATCAAGAATTACTTTAATAGAATAATCATACCTCTTATTCCATAAAACAACAATCCAGGAGAGTCACTTCAAGAACACTTAAAGAAATCTGCTATGGCATGTGCAAGAACATTTCTCCATTATTTCTATCTTTACGAGAAATGGAGCACCTCTGTAACACAGCCTAGGAATTGAACATCCAGTTTGATCTGTTTGATCTATTTGTTCTCAGAGCTATACAGGGTGGTGGTTTTCACTCCTGGTCCTCAGGACCCAGTACACTACATATTTTTTTTAGGCTTTCCCTTCCTTCACACACATGACTTAAGTGTGGGAGATTACCAGACCTCTGCAGAACTTAATGGCCTCCTGAGGAGATAAATAAATTTTCTGATTCAGGTGTGTGGTGGAGCAAATGAACATTAAACATCCTGCTGACTACCAGAAAAGATGTTGATTCAACATTGATTAGACTTTGACATTTCAGCCATTAGAATTTGACCACAAAACATTGATTCAATGGCATCTTTTCAACATAAGCTAATTGGCTAGAACTGGATCATTGTTTAATGGTTGACCATCTGATGACATTGAATTAACATATTTTGCTATCTGGGAAGACACCCTGGCATGTGTCATGAGGAGTGGTTGGTAGTGGTGAGGAGAGAACGCAGAGACCCAGGTATAGAGATGATAATGATGGTTTTAATAATGATGTTGCTCAAAAACAGTCCAAGGCAGGCAGCACGGCAGGAACAAGCACGCAGCTAATAGCCGGTAGCAACTGACTAACAGGAACATACGGGAGCTAGCACTAACCAGGACTTATCAGTTCTACTGGCGAGTGCCGACAACGTACAATAGACAAGGACCCGACGAGGAACACAGACAACAGGTGGGTATAAATACACACGGGGTAATAAAGGGAATGAGACACACCTGGGGAGCAATCAACGGGGAGGACAGGACAGAGACTCACAGGGAAACAGGACTGAACACAGAAAACTCAAATATAAACACACAAAAACACGGATCTTGACAGCATGTCGAAAATTGTATCATAAATCATACGCACCACTGGTTTCTTTTTTCCACTCATCGTAAATAATATGGCTTTATTTTGACAGGCTAATAGGTGCAATTTGCATTTAAAGTGCCACCAGGTAAATTCATAGAGTTCTTTTATCACTTAGCAACAAGCACAGTTGAAATTTACATGCAAAAATGTCCTACTCAAGCTGGGAGCCCAGGTCATTCCAAGAGACCTGATTGTGATATTGCATTTAGTGGTTTGGTAAGCACTGATTGTTCCCTGCAGGTGCTATAGAAAATGCTTGTGGATTAAAAACAGACTAGTGTTGAAGCATGACAGCAGACAAGTTGTGTTTGCATAATGCAAGATGAGAAAAGTTATCAGGTCATTACTTCACATTTTTACCAGCATTTATTTTTTACCTGTGTCGTAACTGTAAAGTGTGCAGCGTCTCAGAGATGTGACACCCCTGCTGCAGAAATGATCAAGCTACGTATGGCACAGCGAAACGTTTGTCACAATACTAAAACTAAATTATATAATACAGACAAAAATAAAAATACCAAATCCTCAATACTACTAAATCTTGTAAAGTGACTATAGCAATAGTTCATAATATTACTCAAGTAAAATTAAAATGTACAGTGCAGTAAGACAACTCCAATGATTACCTTTATTTCCCAAAATGCAACTCAAGTAAATGTAACCACTATTGCCTACATCTTAGTTGGGGGTGTTTGTCTTTCACATGTTTTATTTAACTTTGCTTTTTAGCAACCATAAACAATCATAATGCCGCCCTGTTAGCTCTAGCACTTTCGGGCCACACTGATGAAATCTGCTGAAACATGGTGTTCTGTTTGACAAGTTCATTATAAAACACCACTTTGTATTTAACACCACTGTGACATTCATAATGGTATCTCCACTGGATGACTAAGTAATTGAGTGAGTAGTCCGAAAAGTTGCAGTTCAATCATCCACACAATATTCAAATAATTGTGTTATGTTGAAATGAATAGCTGCTGTATTATTAATGTACTTTAATCATCAAAGATCAAATTGTAAAGGTCCTGTTGATTGATTACACTTCACACAGATATGAACCTTTTACTATCAGAAGGACAGTTATAAATGTGAATGGCCTTGCAAAATGACAGTATCAAACTACTCACAATTTAATCACTCCCACATATTGTGTTATGATATTCCAGACCTGCTGGACGTCATGCATTTCTAGAAGGAACAAGGTGTGCTGCAAAGTCTTATCTCTGAAATTGCCTGGAAAATGTTGTGGTGCGTAGAAGCTGGTGAAAGAATTATAATACTCACTGTGAAATACCATTTGTTTTCCTTTCCACCATACTAATGTTTAATTACAATTAGCTATTAACAGCCATTAAATGAATGACATTAAAAAGTGTATTTAATTTAAGTACTGTAAGTCACGTGCCAATCTTGCTGGCTCTTTAACTATGCAAAAAAAAAAAACAAAAAAAAAAACGCAAAACAAAGAGATCATATAAAACTCAATGACAAGAAAAGGTATAGGAAGACAGGCACACAGGAGCTTGAATTGCAACAGTTTCCCTAAATAAAAAGAAAATGGCATGACAAAGAGCCTTCACAGTCAAATTCGAGTGAAGGGGGAAAAAAAAGAAAAAAACATATACATCTACAGATACAACAACAACAAAAGGAAAATATATTTCAAGCATTATTAATTCATGGCTCTAAAAACAAATAATTCATTTTCTTCCAAGCTTTTTTGTGCATGAAGGCACATGCATCTGATAAGTCAGGTCCGCCAAACTGGTCATGTCATGCCTCAATTATGTATATCAACCAAAACATTGAACATCCAGCTGCATGATAAAAGTGCCTTTTCTACTGACATCACTACCCGTGGCACTTAACTTTTCCAAGATTTTCATGGAACTGGGCAATCAAAGAAGGAGATGTGAGTAAAGCAGAAGATGATGTAGGTTAAAATGATGGCAAAATGTCAATTTCAAGTTTATCCAATGCTCAAACCTTAAGTCAAGTGTACACGGCTGCCTTTAAAACTGAAATACGCCTGAACATATCGCCTTGAGCTGCACTCTGCTGCTCTGCGCTCTGGGGCTCTGCATGCCGCTGCATCACCAGATGCGCATCTGACATTCTAATCACAAACTAACGCTCTTACGGATTTCATCAGCATGGATTAAAATCTTACTCGCCTTTCACTTATAAGTTCATTTATTTGTTCGAAGTGCAATTTGAAAGTGAGCTTTAAGGCTTTCTGCAACATTCGTTACGCATGAATGGAGTGAGGAGCGCATCATGAAATTCCACTTACCAAGCGAGTTTCCGATCAGTGACACAAAGAACACAACTATGTAAGCCACTATTAGAACCCACTCGTACTCCTTTGGGTGTAAGTAATCGGTCCAAATGTATCTCAGAAGTTCGTCGTCCTCATCCATGGTGGAATGCACGCGCGATCCCGTGTCATTTCCCCCGTGGGCGGGATAGTTACAGTCGTCACAGTTTGCTTTCTCCGTGATTTTTGACATGCTTCGAGTTAATATATACGCTCTGAAATGCGGCGAAGGGACCGCGCGTCTGCGCTGATCGGAGGTTGTTGTGCCGATTGGTAACCAAGACGCGGAACCGTGGAGCGATGGTAGCGTACTCCAACGACCTCGTCAGAATGATGATGGTGTATAGCTCCCTGTCTCCATCTGCGAGACAGGGCCAAACTCCAGTGTGGTAACAGGTTATGAAGAACTTTAAGGGATAATGGAAAATAGGCGGAATATTTACTGAGGTCATTACTCCGCTATAAATTAAAATGTAAGAAAGGAAAAAAAAAAAGAAAAAGAAATGTTGAGACATAAAAATTAAGACCTGTTTTTATCGTATTGTCTAAAATATAAAACCAAAGGAACTGAAAAAAAAAATCTACATTTTGTCATTGAATGGACCACTGCAATTCAAGTCATCTAAGAAAGACAATAGTTGGAGTCATGGAGCTTTTAGCTGAAAATTAAACTTTTTTCTCTTTTTTTACCAAAATCATTTACGTTAAAATGGAAAAGGGACTTACGTTTTTGTAACAAATTAGGAATCATTTATGAAGTTGCAAATACGAAGCTTCACTCCGTTTCCGTTCAAGACCACCCATGTTGCAGTGAGAAATCGGGGATTCCTGCCTCAGGCACACAATGCTGTGCTTATAGGGTTATGGCTCCTGCTGTGTTTTCAACAAAGTCTTGCTGCTCTGTGGTTTGCATTTTGGAAACAGTTTCACTCTTAAAAGTTTCATTTTTGACTGTGTTGATTATCTGGACAAATGCAATCCTTATCTGTAACCTCATGGATGCAATTACATCATTATCTGACAGACATGTTACAGTTTGTGAGGCTGTAGGCTTTTGTGTCTAACTAGCTGATCAGCAGCACAAAAGGCCTCAGAATTAAACTCACCTCATTCCTTTTCCCTAAGACTAAAGAAAAAGTAAATTTTAATTCAATCTGCTATTTTTTATAGAAAAAAAAAATAGGGAAAAACTAGGAAACTGCCTCAGCAATGGGAAACCATTGACTAATGACTTCAGCAAAACAAAATCTGTGTGAGCATGTTTACGGATCATTTTAAATATATATTTTTTTAAATATCTGTTGAACATGATGTAAAGACTGCAAGTATTGAGGACAACACATATTCTGCCACAGAATTTGTTAATAAATTTATACAAGACACTAAAATTATTTCCGTACCATTTTTGTTTGAACACACTTCTGGGTTTGCCCTTGTTTTTTGCACTGTCATGGTCATCATCTCAAAATGTCAAACTACACTGTCTGAAACAATCAAAAGGGAAAGGGTTAAATATTTTTGGCTTAACAGTGTGCTTGTGTCTTGGTGTGAACCCCTGTGGGGAAGCAGTCCGGCTGTGCTGTACATCACAAACAGCGGTTGATCCTCAGTTGTAGCATCACATACACAGTGGAACAAACTAAAAATGAAGAAGAATCTAATGAGGCGTGAAAAAGTTTTGAGTAGACTGGTCAGATTGCCCTTGAAAGAAACTTCACTGTGAGCAAGGCTTAAAATGGCATAATATGTAAGGAGAATAGAGTTTGGGAGAACTAAATAGTGTTTTTGAACATTTCTAGCAAAACAGGTCCCTGAAGCAGAGTATAAGTGACAGACAGCACAGTAGGAATGAACCAAGTAAAAGTAGTTTTATTTCTTGATTTTGTCAGAACATCTAACCTCAATCAGTAGAAAGACAAAAGACAGGTTAATGGCAGAATAAAAGGGGCAATTAATCTCTGAGACCTTTGGGTATGGGCCAATTTTTACATTAGAAAAAATAAATTTAGGTAAACTATAGGATTTACAATTGTCTACATTCTTGGAAAAAATACCTCTACATTGGATTAAGAGGTGAGAGCCTGAGGTCCACTCTTGTGAAGTAAAGTGTCTTTTAATTTGGAAAAACTGGATTAGATCAATACATTTGCCACGTGTTTTCTTTGCTAGAGGCATCAGCATTAATGAAGGGAGCCAGCAAAGTTAATGTTTTCAATATGTATCTGATTAAAGCCGACAAGACTGTTCAGGGCTTCCTTGGAAGCCAGAGATTTTTGTTCGTTCCATTTTTTTCCCCTCTGTACAGATATGTACAGAGTTAGACTGTGTGCTGTATGAAAAAAGGAGAAGGATCAGTTCAAGCTCTCTTTTTGCTCCACATCAAAGTCAAGTTGTTTCTTGTAGTTGTTGCAAACAAACAAGCTACTCCATTGCCATGCAGTTTAGCGACTTACGCTGTTACTCCTATTATATCATGCTAAATGTTTGATCTCTGAACCTCTAATGTCACTTATTGAAATGTCAGACCATCAATACCCACACCTTCAGATTTTCTGTGGAGACTTTGTTTCAGTGTTTCTCTTGACGTCATAAAATATTATTTTTTTGCATTTTTACTTAACTCACCATAGGCTTTAGCATGCTTTTAAAACATTAACAATTCCTGATTTTTATTTGCTTCTTTTGGTCAACAACCTTAAATTTTGTTGGGATTCATCATAAAGTAGTACATAATTCTGAAGTGGAATGATTGTGACAAATTACTTATCTTTTATTTTTTTATTTCTTTTGCTTTAGGACAATACAAAACATACACTATCAGTGAAAAGTTTGGACACATCCAGTAGTTTCTAAATGGCTTTGAAGACATTTTTGGACTATGGGAAGATGCTTATGATGATTACTGTTTATTGTTTTAAGATTGAATCAAGCAATTGTATAGATTATAGCACTGCCTTGTCCTGCTGTTCCCTCATTCCCACTTAAAGCTCAGGATAAGGATAATGACTGTATATAAAAACCTAAAAAGCAATCAAACAAAATAAGCTTTGAGTGGATTTCATCATCCTGTAATGTAGCATTCTGTATGTCAGGAATCATCATTTGCACCATTTGGCTGAAAGTGATTTAGAAAATATATTTCTGACAAATTCATCCGTTTTATACATGCTCATGTTATTTGTTCCTGCTTATATCTGCTGTGCAACAAAGCAGCTGGAATAAAACTTTTATGTTTTCTGCTTGCTTCCTTTCAGTAGCTAAGCAATTAAATTAAAAAAAAAACATGAGTAGAACCATCTCAAACATTGGATGTGCCACTAACATCACACATCTGAATTTGTAAACTGGAAATTGGGAAAACTGAGAATGTTGTTTGGCTTATTTTCCAAATTCTGGAGTTATAGACAAGCAACTCTGAGATCCAACGTCCAGTCTGTTTTTGTTTTCAGTTTCTCTTTTTTGGGGGGGCTTTTTTTATGAACTGGAACTAAGAAGTTAGACTCAGGGGGAAGAGAGCTGAATGACAGAAGCTTGTGTCCCAAGGGAGGGATTTTTCATCACAGCGCTGCACCAGAGCTGATCGAGGCTTATCTCTATAAATTTCTGACTGCTGTCACATGACATCGCCACGAGCTGACTTTCTTTATTTCTTAGGAGTCTGATTGAAAACATTCCTTTGTTTCTGATGGAAACAGGATCTCATGTAATTTTCCTATGATTCACTATCCTCAATTAATATATTGTAAGGAAATGACACGTGCTGTTCAGCTGTGTGAAACGATGTGTGCCAAAGCAAACTATTACTGGTAGGATCTCGGTTTGTTTAATTCGGTTTTGTTCATTTATGTGTTCCTTCTTTTTTATCAGATCAGAAGTGTTTGTGATTTCTTGGTAATTCTAGTGTATTATGTTTATTTCTTGTCCCTAGTTATTCCTTGTTAATCTAATTTAATTGTGTTTCTTAGCTCTAGTTTTTCTGTAGTAGATTAATTTCCTTGTCTCTAGTGTACTCTAACCCTAACCCTTGTGCCATTTACTCTCTCCTCACACCTGCAGCCTGTTCGCTCATCAGCCCAGACCTTTTGTTCCAGCATTCACCATCACAGTATTTAAACCCTTCTCTTACTCACACTCCTTACTGGTTCTTACTCTGTTATTTTCTCTATTTCTTCTCCTTGTAACCTGCTGTTTTTTTCATTGGATTTATGGTTTTCATTCTACTGTGACTCCCTGTCTTCTTCCCTGTGGTTTTATTTGTATATTTGTATATTTTTTTATTTTTTTTAATTAAATAATTAACATGATACATGCTCCCAGCTCCAGTCTGCTTTTTGGTCCATTCTCAAACTCACACATTATGACATTTATTGTAATAATTGTGTTTTGGAGTGACCCTCGCTACATGTTTTTGTAATACACCAACTTTCTAGTTTTTTTTTTTTTTTGTATCATCCAGTTCCACGTTGAGGATCTACTGGTTAACAATTTTAGAAAAAAATATTGCCACAGTAGGACTGCTTCCAAGTGAGTGCAACAGATTGTTGTATTTTTAGAAATGTTTTATAAAAAATACCACTTCCCTATTCCTTGAAAAAATATTTTAATTAATTGTTTAGGTCTGTCACTCAAAATCCCAATAGAATAGGTTGTAAAATATTGCATTGTGACAAAATGTAAAACATTTAATTGGGTATAAATATGTTCCATTGCTTTGAAATCATGTTTTATTTAAAAAGCAACTGAGCTGTTTTTCAGCTGTTAAGTTAATAATATTGTGTAGTCACAATATTATTAACATTTTATTAAACCTAATAGAGTATTCCCATGAAGACTGCAGATGAAGTAATTGTCTCTGGTGTGCTGAATGCAAGCAAATTACTAGCAATCATGATGAAACTTCAATTTTTAAGATTTGTCAAAAATAGGTTCAGGTCTAGAATGTTATCGAGTTATTCTGAAATCTGAACATAAATTGATGTAAACCACTTTAATGCGGTTCTGGCCACATGTTTATAGTTAGTTACTGAAAGTAATAGGAATCTTTAATGCCTCATCAAATCATCTGCATGCTCAAAACATGTTTTCTCAGAGATTGTATATTTTTATATAAAGTACTTTTTGTGTAGGACAAAGTTTAATTTTAGAGACACGTTTGCTGTGTCTCGTTTCACTTTCTGTTAAAAGAAAATCCCTGCCTGACACAGTGGTTATTCAGTTTATGAAGGTTTTAGTCTTAAAGTTGAATCAAGGTATGGTAGCATTTTCCATTGACGTACAATTAAAAGCTCAAAGTTTACCCTATTCTACTGTTCATTAACTCAGCAGGCAAATAGAAAACACATTCCATGTGCAAATGACATGGCATCACAAGAGAAAATGTTATCTAAAGGCAAATTCTTCCCTGGGCAAAGAGCCATTCCACCAATATAAAAAAGTTTCACAGCTAATAATGTAGGAGCATGTTAGCACATTTACAAAATATTGGTTAACTACAATGCAAATGCTTGTCTAATAATGTTTTAATGAGGCCACAAGTTACAAATCACTGGCCACCAAAGAAAAAAAAAACATTTAAACTGACATTCAAAAATTTATTAGAAAAATGTTTCCTGAGATAATAAATAAACACAATAGAAAATAAAAGAAAACTTTTCCAGGCTGCAGTGCGTTTACTATACAGTAACACTGACACACAAACCCTCATCCAGCCCTCTACAATACATTCATTTAAAAGTGCATTATCTGTGAGCACATTCATTTCATCCCCTAAGAAATAAAAACTCTCGACCAAGTTGTCACCACCTCACAAGTGAAGCTAAGAGTCACTCTTTCTTGGCTTCTCGTGTCCGTGCATATAAAAAGTTTTCACATTAAGGTGCACCATTCTGTAAACAAAGCAATCCCATTACTGAAATCCCTGTTGATTTTTTTCATAAAATTAATGGAAGATTAAGAATTTAAGAAACGTACATAATGTGCATTCTTTCTCACAGTATTGTGCCCTACTTCACTGCATTGTGAAGCCTTTGTAAAACATAGATTAGTAAGAAATGCTTGTCCAGTTGTCTGATGAGTTTGCATGCCTATTATATTTTTTTATGTCTGTGCCTGGCGCAGCTGTCAACACTGAAAAGCACAAAGTCTATACAGAAATCAGTGAGGTATATTCACCCTTCACACCTGCAGTTCCAGTGAAAGAAAGGATACATATGTGACCTGACAAAACGACCATCTGCTAATGCAAATATTTTGACAGCATTTTAATTCATGGCAGAACAAAGACTGAGGTGGTATTTCTAAAACACTGACACTGTAATGCACATCAGTGTACCCTTTTTTATTATCATTTTTCAGTGCAATACAAAAGGTAAAAAAAAAAAATAAAGTCAAAATACTTTAGCTACGTAGGGGAACTTTGCCAACCTAATGGGCATCAACAATAGGCAACCTATGTAGCTTGAGTGTGCCACGAAAGCAGCACTCATTACTTATTCTTACTTAACAAACTTCCCACTCTGTGGAAGAATTTCTCCAGCTTGTTTTCCTGGTGTCCTCGTGTTGCCTGATTGTGGCTGCCTTCGAATGCTGCTTCACCTCTAGTAAGGCTTTTGGACTGTGCACGTTTGGAGCCAGACAACAGAGAGCTTTTCTTTTCAAGGGAGGAGAAAGGTTCAAACCTGCTGTACACACGACTCTCAGCTGCTGGCTTAGTGTTTCTTCCAAGAAACGAGGGTTTCTTCTGTATGGTAGTCTTAGAGGGAGGGTTTACTTGGTGATCTTGATGTTCTTCTGTTTTGAATTGTGGCTTTTCGGACGTTAGATGGCTTTCGGGTGATGACTTGACAGAATTGGTTGAACTTTGCTGAGGTTTTTCTCCACTTTGAATCGACCTTGCGTCATCATCGGCTGTTAAGGTGTCACTGCTTTCACAAGAATTGAGACTTGTTGTCTCCATGGTTCTGAAATCCTCTTTCCCCTCTTGTATGTTCAGCAAAGATTGCATTTTCGTAGAGCTATTCTTTGGCATGGGCTGAGAAATCATACTGTTGGATTTGTTCGCCAATTCTTTGTTATTGAGATGAAGGGCTGCTGCAGAGACAGTCCTGGTTGGGGGTTTGTGAAAAATACGAATATTTGGGCCCTTTTTGTCTGCAATTTTCTTAACATCATAGTGGGAGAGAGATCGCTGATCTTCATTCATGCTTGTTTTGTAACCGCCATTCTGAACAGGAATCTCCGCGGTGCTCCTGTTTACTTCTGTCCTGACAAAATGTCCATACATGTGACTCGAGGTTTCATATGGGTGCTCCGTACTTGACCTCGGATCAGCCACACTGTGCCTCTTCTGCCAACTGTCTGTCAACATGTCCGGGATTGTATTCATCTGCCCATGTTTACTTCTGCTTAAACTGGAATATGTAGAGTGGTAAGAGTTTTTACCTGAGCTGTAGCTGTCAAAGTTGTCTAAAATTTGCAAGCTCTTTCGCTTGGTGTTCATTCTGTTCTCAGCTGCTGCAGCATCCCAGTACACTGAATTGTAGTGCAGCGGTGCATTGGGTGCTGCTGAGTAACCAGTATGGCATGAAGGGGTGTTTATTAGTCTGCTTGGCTCCAGGCGTTCTGGTATGGGGCTCCTGACAGAAATTGAGTTACGCATATGTCCCTGCATGAAGGAGTTAGCTTTATCCACGGTTTCAAACTGGTCTAGATAGTCAAATGTGTCTGGAGAGGGAGCGTCAGGATTTTTAAGATAAGATTCAATCCTCCATGTGCGCATGAACGACTTTGAGGTTTTCTCCAATGTTGGCAAGTTTTGTTGCATGGAAAGGACTTGTTTATCAAGGCCATTATAAGACTGACGCATGTGTTGACCTCTGTGTATTTGTTGTACTTGCAAATAATTATCCATTGCATAATTGTGTGGTAGAATGCTAGAGTCTCTCTGGATGTTCCAGTTGCTTCCTCTCGGCCTCGTGTTATGTGGGATGCATCCATCTTGTGTTTCCCAGGCGTAACTGTGCCTTTTACGCAAATTCATCTCATCTAGGGTTTCAAATTCCAACTGTGATGTCTTCATTAAGGGACTAAGGAATATACCGCCCTCTTTAATGAGTCTGTCTCTTGTCCCGGAATTCATTTCACCGGTTTTCCAATTTGCTACATCCAAGGTATGCCTCATATGGTCATTTCGTCCAATCTTTGGAGCAGAATGATGTCTTGACAACATATGCTGCCCAAAAAAGCTGCTGTTGCTTGTCCCTTCCAGTGGGGTACCGAGCTCGGCTCGGACAATCGACCGGGCGTAAAGTGTCCGAAACTCCTCATCGTAGGACTTTACAAGCCGGCCTGTGATGACCTGAACCATGCTTAGATGGATCTTCTCGAAAGACCAAGAGAAGCTGTAAAAACAAAACAAAACAAATCTTAACTTATTTGACCCAGAGATTTTAAAAAAAGAAAAAATCCAGCTGTTCATTAAATGTAATTAATCGCTGGCTTTTGGTGCTGGGTTGGATTTTACAGCTTTTTAAAAGCTTTGCATAAAATAAACAAATAAACACAAAAATGTGTATTTTTCTTAGAAGTACAAGATATAAACTTTTCCTCACAAAATGTCGGTGACAAATAATTCTGCAAAGTCTAAACTCTGACAATGAAAGCAGTCCTATGCTGCTAAATCTGACATTATTTACCTGTACGAGCCATAAATTGCCGTGTGGCAATCGATTAAAAGAAACTTCTGCTCCATTGCTCCATGAAATTTGGCTCCTGATCGACAGAGGTAATCCGGACCTTTCACTGTGCGCACCCTCATGTTCTGTTGCCAGAGAAGTGAAAGGATCATGTCAGCTTTAAAATCACAACTGCTAACAACAAACAAAAGTTCATGTAAGGCATTCAGCGAAAATGCTGCCTTCAGTTTGATGAGTCACCGAGTTCATTTTTATTGGCACATAATGTGCTCTCAAAGAGTAATGTTAAGGGTGTGTTTGACACTTGTGAATACCTTGGTAATAATTATGACTCCACCCCAAAAAAACACGTATCATCAAATAATATTTCCTCTTCTTGAGTCACAAAAGACAAGACCTGTTTCACACAACAGTTTTTTAGTTTTTGCAGGTGCAAAACTTAAGTGGTGAGGTTCTATACAATGTACAAAGTCAACTACCAGGCAGCAGGTATCTCTCTCTTTCAGTTCAGTTTGGTCACATCTAAGTAACGTGACAACTTAGATGTGATTTGTGAACACTGACACAGAACAAATTACATTTAATTTGAACAGATGTAATTGTATATAAATATGTTCTGCTTACTGGCCATTTTTTTTACATTTTGCATATTTTATGAACTCACTCTTAGCTGCTGTAGTTTGATATCGTGATCATCTGCCATCTTGAGGAAGCTTTTAAAATTGTCATCGTCTAGCAACACGTAGACTGGCACGCCTCGCACAGAAGCATCCACGATTTCTTTGAAAATATCAACATCTGTGAACTTGTCCATCACAATAGCAATGACCTTCAAAGAGAAAGCAGAATAAATATAGATCATTTTGTCATTCTATTGCAATTACATGTGTGCATGTGCAAAGAAATTAAAACAGGACCTATTAAAACAAATGTACACATGTTCTAACATCAAAGATCAAATGAGGACGTGCAATGTGTATTGCAAATGAAGCTTTATAGTAAAAAGAAAGTGAAAGAAGCATATCACAGAATATTTATCAATACTAAAACCATTGATTATTTCAGTCAGGAGAGACGTCAGAGATTCATTTTTTACAAGTTCTTATTATAAAACTTGTAAAAATTCTATCTTACGTGAAAAGAGTGGTAAAAATGGTGCATACAATTTATTCCTGTGATTAAGGTGAAATTATTGATTAAACAACGTATTTTCTTTTTATTTGCATTCAGTACACACAATTTGACAAAAGAACACAAACAATTTGATTTGTTCCATTTAAAAACCTAAAAGCAATTGTCATTTTAACTACAACCCCTAATAGATATTAAGTATTAATAAAAATAAAAAAAACTAAGTGTATGTAAATATTTTGATATGTCTGTCAAACATTTGATTTAGACTGCATGAGAAATAGTTACAGAAAGTTGAGTTTTGAAAGCTCTTTGGCTCATTTAGAACAAACCTTTTTTTGTTTTAGAATATCCAAATCTTACACACTTGTCTGAAACAGAATTTGTTTCTCATGTCCTCTGACTCAGTCTGATGACGGTAACTGAGAATTTGAGAAAGGTTTGGCCTTGCGACTTTGTGGCATTTCTGGAAAATGGTTCTTTGTGTTTCCTTAAGAAACTAAGCTGTAGAACCAGATATTTCCTAATCCAGCCCAGAAGACACTCCTTTACTCTGAAAAGAAGAGCAGCAGTCATCAGCAGCAATCTGGCTGCATAGAGGGAGGGAGAGGTTACAACATACTTTGGACAATCACAGAAACAGAAAAATTAGGGTTTAAATGGAGAAAATATAAGATTGATGTTGATTGACATTATTTATGCTTTTGGGCTAACATTAAGTCAGTGGACAATATGTCCAACTACTGCAGTTTATTCTGATATAACTACTTTGGGGCTTAAATGGAGAATTGCATGTAAAAAATCCTGAATAGGTGGTTTTCTATTGAACAGCATTTTTTCTTACAAAAAACTCTGTTTAATGTGAATTGTGGATCCAAACCATAGAGAGTCCATATTGTAAAATACCTGCTTTAGAGTGGAAAGGGCCTATTGCCTGATTTTTTTGTTTAGCTTTGCTGCCTCTGTAAGTGTACAGTTGCAGGCTGTTTTAATTACCGTTCTTGCATCCTGAATGTGCTTCCGGATCACCTCCTTTATGGTCGGGTTGTTGAGTCTAGGTGGATGGTAGAGCAGATTGATATTAGTCGGATGTTTTTCATGCTGGACAGGTGGCCAACCCAAATCCAGATTTGGCATTTCCACATCTGAGTGAGTGGGCCAGTACGTCCCAGATGACGACTGGTTGTCTGTTGGGTCGACGATTTCTTCCGTCTGGTTTTGGGATGGCAACTGTTCGACATTGGAGGTGAGGAAGACAATTTCATCTTCTGAAAGGAAGCTTGCAATACGTTCTTCTTTTAGGAACTCAAAATAACTTTCTCTGCCGTCTTTAATAAGACGATCGATCGCCAGGCGATATGACTCCTTATAATGAGGCTGGACAAAATCCTCATGTTTAACCTCGCCTCTCAGTGATGACAGCAGGGAAAACTCTGTTGAGTCCATCTCCCCGGACTGTTTGTTTACGACCTGTTGGAGGCGATAGAAACACAAGGTCCTGTCAGTGAGCAAACATCGAAACAAAATAAAAAATGCTGGTGCATTTACGGAAAAAGGCATGCTGGTGTCAATTTCTTAAATTTCCTTCGTTGTACCAGTTTTTAATTGCAGTCTATTCAAGTTGATTATTTGATTTAGCAAGAAAAACAAGAGTTTTAACTACAGATAACTTAAAGTATAACAATGGAACATTGATGTTTGCTACTTATATTTTAAAAATAGAGAGAAAAGCAATAGATCTCTGAGCAAATTATCAAAAAAGAATTTATCCTGTCATTCCTAAATACAGCCAAATCACATGGTACTGTTGTGGTATGTCAACTACTGTTGCATCTCTCAACACATAAATAATCCTGGCTTTAACTAGAAAAGCAAAGTGCGGTGAGGAATATTTGAAGTACTTCAACTTTACACGGAAGTGGGATACTTATGGCTGAAGTGCGATCATCAATCAAGTAATAACTTCGACCACAACTTAACCACAGTTTTGTGGAAAGAGGAAGAATCAGCGGAATATAACTGCTGTGCCCAATTACAAGCTAATTACCATTAGACATGCACATTGCTAATTATGTATTTGTGCATTTTATCTATGTTTACTCTAAAGCAATGTGTCTAATTGCAGAGGATTCATACATAGCAATATGTGTATGAAAGAATTACTGAGATACAAACAATGAAAAGTACAACTAAGCATATTATTCATATTATTATTGCATCAAACACTTTGTTTTGGACATTGGCAGCCATCTTGGATTTGAATGATTTTACTTTCCCAGTTGAAGTTCACACCTGTGGGGATTTTTTTTTATTATACAGAACTCATGTATTCTTTAATAGTGAAAAAGTGTATAAATAAACAGAAAAATAAATCCAAATTATTTTCTATCAGTTTTTCAAGTCTGTTTTTCATTCCCACAAATGTAATTATGAGTTTTTATGTTGAGCCTTATCTCTCTATACATGAATCTGTTTTTTGAAAATATTCATGTTAGGCTGAATTAGTTGCCAAAATAGACAAAGCTGATCAGCAGATTCAGCATTCATTCAGAGTCTGACGAGTAATAATCAGACGGATTAGAAGCCATTGGCATTTTCTGACTATTTAGCAGAAAATGTTAAAATTTTCTTAATGAACATTGTTGTTTGACTAATAAAATTTGCACTTTGAAAAACAAAACTGTAGATGTGAAAGGAAGTAACCCAATATTTTAAATTGTCAAAAAAACTGTTGTAGCAGCATTAATAAATTGTATCCACAAACTAAAACACAACCGAGAGAAAGACTCTTTACTCACACATTTTACTCCAAACTCTCACTTTCCAGTAAAATAAATTGCTGTACTTAAAAAAAAAACAAAAAAAAAAAACCTTTCCGTTCTTAAAGAGCCCCAAAGCACAAAAAAGTAATCATAGGAGTGCTATGTTCAACAATGACTTACATTTTGATAGTGACCTTTGTGGAAATCCCCAAGACTGCTCGTAAAATATCCTACTTCCATTTAGCTTGTGTTCCGTGTTGGGGCGGCTTGTGAGACCCAGCTGGGAGAGACAAAGACAGGAGGCATCTGAACTTGATCAGCAGTCTGAAGTGGGAGGGTGTGGATTCTTGTTTCAACATGCAAATAGTCTGGTTTGAAACTGGCTCCTATGCAGACATAAACCTGTTTGAGACATTAAGCCACTCCCCTTCTTGCCTACAAGAACAAAGTTCACTCTAAGGAAAATCAAGATAATGACGACATGAGGAGGTTTTATTGAATTGCTTCAGCGTTAGTTCTTGTCAGCTGCTTACACTGTTCTGGGACTCCTGGAGATTAAATCCATCATCCATGACCTAATAATAACTATTTAAGGTAGATTTTAGTTAATTTAGTTAATTTTATCAACTATTTATCTCAGTTGCAACCAATTCCTGGATGAGTACGCTGTCGTTTTCCTTTTTGTTTACTAGTTCTTGTTCACTGGAGTGTGCAGATGAGAGATAAAAATGTCAATTTGTGTATTCTTGTTCAGCATTTTGTGCCTCAACTGTGTCAATGCTTGGACAAAGAGTTTCTTTATATGGAGTCTGCATTTTTCATGGGAAGTTGAGGCCTTTTCACTTGATGTGACTTTATGGGAGGCACAGAGCAGAACGGTACTGCAAGTTAGCATTTGTCCACAGAAATAAATATGCATCATTGTAAAAACAATAAATGCTCCAAGTGTTTGTTTTTTTCTAAATATAACTAACATTTTATTTTGTAGATTTTTACCTGTAAAATAAAAATACCATAAAGTTTGAGGTTACACCATATCTAAACTTTAACATTTTCAAAAAGTAAATTTTCATTTACAAGGCACAGTATATTGGGTCAGAGCCAGCCTTGGTTTAACACAAAGTACATTAAATAATGATTAAATAATCTCTGACAATAAATCTAATCAAATGTTAGCATCCGTGGAACCCCTACTTCTTACAAAATTGCTCAAAAGTGCAGCTCACATTGAGCAGACATTAGCATATTTGACATTAAGTCTAAATTGTTTTCTTTAAATTCAATCAAAGATCATGAATAAAGGAATGCAAATCCTTCTAGCAAACAAAGGATAAATGGGACATTAACTAAACAACAAAAGGTCTGTCAGGACTTTATTAACGGAGTTTATTTATTCTGCTACTCAAAAGGCAAGGCATGGCAGATTATTTGTATTGCACTTTTCTGCAGCAAAGAAACTTACATGCTGAAGAAAAAAAAAACAGATGTCACCTTGAAGAAAAAAAAAACAGATGTCACCTTGTAAAATAAATTTGCATTCTGCATACTTCAAATGAATACAACATGGTTGTTTTTCTCAAAATAGTTAAATTGAGTCTGAATTAGTTTTGTGTATCTTCTGTAAAGGCCTCAACAGTTAAATATGTCCAGATTAGACATAACATAAGGATTAAGCGCTTATGGATCTTTTTTTTTTTTTTTCAGCCTAAGCAGCCCTGCTCTGCAGATCCTTAATGCCACTGGATTACAAAAAAAGCCTGATGTGATATCTGGCACCAAAATGTTTGCAGCAGAGTCTTTCAGTGCTGCAAGATGGGAGTTTCGTGGATCAAACTTGTTTTCCCAGAACATGTTGACACCTGATGAATTGGATAAAGATCTGGGAAAGTCGGAGGTCAGGTCAGAACTTCCTTTTGAAGTAACCCAAGAACTTTCTGTAGTTTGGTTAAATTTCAAGATAAGGTTTCATTTTCTTTAGCCTATGTCATAAAATAACAGACACAGAAAAACCCAGAGCAAAAAAAAAGACAAACAAAGACATGACTCAACATGTTGCATTATACCTGTAGAACAGGCTGCTTTGAAAGACAGCTGTTCACGGAAAATGTTTTAACAACCATCAGGACAAAAACCTTTACTCCATCTATATGTTGTCAGCCCTGAAGCTTTTTTTTTTTAACTCGGACAAGCATGCAGGTTTTGCATTTCAAAACTCTCCAGAGGCTTCATATAACATTTGGTTAAATAACACCTCACACATTCTCAACACTCAATAAAATGCCCTGGGAACTTAAAGTACAGGTGGTTTAAGCTCCTATCTGCAGCTTAACATTCAATTCAACAATTAGTGTGTGAATGTGTGTGTGAATGGGTGAATGAATGTTGACTGGAAACCTTTTGGGTCCTCTGGACTTGGTGAAATGCTATACAAGAGCAGGCCATTTACCATGATGCTCGTTTATAACAACACTGACATTTTTGAAAAAAGCAGAATCCTTTCTTTCTTTGAAAACAAAAAATGATTCAGAAAATTTCTTTTAAAAATGTTTACATTTATAAGGAGCCACTGCAATTTGGGAGTTGTATAAGATTGCACTTTGTGTGCACAGAAAAATTAAGCAATTCATTGGAATACTTTTATAAGATCCTATTAAAACATCAGAAATGTATATAAAGTAAAGCAGCTATTATTTTAAAAAAGTTGAGAAATGGAGCAACAACAGTCTTTCAAACAGTCTGTTCCTTCTGTGTGCTTCAAGCACAAAAGTCAGGAAGAAAGAGATAACTGCAGTATGACCAGTTATGCCTGTAATCTTGGGTGTGTGGTGATAAATGCTGTTGCTGGCTATTGTTTCAAGACTGTGTTGAACTTTGGCTTCTTGCTTCTTTGACCTTATGGTTTATGTTATAGCTTGAGTTTATCATGCTTATAGACTGAGTGGGTATGAAAGAAATGTACTGAATCTGTAGGTAAGAATGTACAGGCTAGATGTTTTGTGTTGAAGTCTTTCCTCTCATCTTGTACAACAGACTTTAATGTTGTACAATCTTTCACCTGTTAAGGTGAAAGATTTTCACCTTAACAGAGTCCGGATATGCTTATTTTCCCACCACAAAGTTATCAAGAGTTTATTTGTCCTTAAGTTTCCTCCTTATGAGTCACCTCTGGT
This sequence comes from Poecilia formosa, assembly GCF_000485575.1. NCBI lineage: Eukaryota > Metazoa > Chordata > Actinopteri > Cyprinodontiformes > Poeciliidae > Poecilia > Poecilia formosa. Next base: position 756,406 of record NW_006799954.1, on the reverse strand, counting down.
GACATCCAGTCTCTGCAAAGTCTTCAGTCTGTTCTCAGCTGCCGCTGGCAAGTCTTAGCAAGTCCCACGATCAGTTACCTGCTGCTATGACATTTGGGTAAACATGAATATAATCAAGCTGTAGGAACACAAAGAGTTTGTGTTACTTGTGTGTTTTTGCGTCACCTTTGCTCTGTTTTAGTGCTATTTGTTTTTGACAGTAAAAACACAAGTCCAAACTTCACAACAGATTCAGGAATGTCATTCTCAGAGGATTGTTTACAACCCATAAAAAGAGCACCATCAAAGATGACAACAGATGTAAAGCATATGTTTGACAGTAACTCCTTCAATTACTGTGAAACATGCACAGTTTAATCTCTACTTCTCTGCAGAGGTGCAGCTTAAAGAACAGCAACGAAAGCTGCTTAGCCAGTTTTTCATGTGTGGTTGTCACACTTTGCACAGTGGTTTATATGGGCATAGCATGGATTTAAATGTGCAAATGTGTGGAGACCACATCATTATGTAGTCGGTAACCACAGCATCATTTGCAATTCTTAACATGAACAAACAAAGAGAATTAACTAATAAAGATAAGAATTTTATACATACATTTACTGTTTGCTATAGTGTCTCATTACATCTCATTTTCTCTCTCTGGGTTCAACAAGTTGAGCATCTAACTAGGATTTAATTACTGGCTAAAAGACACTCTGGCCATGGTTGCTGCACATGGTCCTATTATAAAGCTGAATGGTACACTGACCCTGCACCTCTCAGTAATATCACGAGAATTACAAATCCACATAGCATTGAACAATGGCAGCAGACCGCTAATGCTAGATATTTGTATTCTACTGAGGCTTACATCTATTTGCACCTGAGTCATCTGAATTAAGTCTTTCATAACTAAAAACATAAAAGACAGCCATCCTACATGTACAGCTTTATTCAGACATGGGAAAATGTATTTAAACATAAGACATTTTGAAGATGAGTGAAGACCTAAATGAGCCACTGGTACCACACTGGTCCCTGATCACGCCACGCTTGGTTCTTGTCAACTTTTACTTCTAAAGTTTTTCTAAAATAAGCTCGAGTTCTGGTTGTTACACATAAAAAGAAAAAGTGATGTATGCCCCAGTAATCAGTTGACAGAAATGTACCTAACATAAAAGCTACACTGGATTAGTTTCTATGTTAATCCACAAACTGCAATTTAAACTATGCAAAATTGAAATAATTGACACACAGGATCACCATTTTTGGCCAAGCCTTATTCACACCCACATTATTTTTGTGATTTATCATGCATGGCTTTTCACCATGTCAATCATTTTATTACGTCATCTATTTTTATTTTTTTTATGACATCACTGGGAGCTACTTGTGATTTTTCACAGGTAATTTGGGATTACTAATTGCCAAATTAGTAATTTGGGAATTAGTTGGAAATAAGTCACATCCCATTAGGAATTTAGGATGTGACATCTTTCCAACAAAAACAGTGATTAAGATGGCTCATTGCTTGTGAATTGCCTGTGTTTCATTTAAGTACATACAGTATGGGTCTCGCAAAGAATGGAAAGCTGAGCTCATCTGACTCATTGAAACATCTAGCCCTCACAGGCGTTTCAACTGAAAAGTTATTTTAATGAATCACAAAATAATAAGGATAATAAGCAAAAAAAACAAAAAAAAAAAAAACAAAAAAAAAAACGTGAAATTCCTTTTGTGTTGTGCTGCAAGTTAGGACCACTATGCTCTCAAACAGCATTGCTAACTCATTCTGTCAGACAACACCGATCTCCAGCTGAGAACTCTTGTTAGAAAGAAGAACATGAAAGCTCAGTTTGACACTCAGCTGGTGGGGCGCACGTCCATTTTTACAAAGCTGTTCTTAAACCACATATCTTTTTACTTGTTTGCATTGTTTTTTGGCATGCTTGTATGTCTTGATCTGATAAACTGTAAAAAAACTTAATTGGCATTTAAGATGTAACCTTCCATAAAATAATAAGATTCTCATCTTTTTCAGTAAAGCTAAACATTCAGATGAAACCAAGGATGAAAAACATGCTCTGTAGCCATCATCTGTTGAGAGCCCTCTTCTTCTGTAATCTCTCACCCAGAACACAGTGTATTTTTTCTTTAAGACTCTTACAATGAATCATATAACTGGGGCTTTGCTTGTGCTCACACCAAAATTAGAACTGCATTGAAAACAAGCTGCATGAACTGCAACAGGATTGTTTCATTAACACATTAAGGACACAAGAAGGGGGTGCTAGAATAAATAAACAAATACATCCCTTGCACTCTTGAAGCTCGTAATGTTTAAATACATTTTTGTTGTTCTTAAATATTTTATGACATCATCTCATAGTATTTTAATCTGTAGTAGTGTTAAATAACACAAAGACATTGGGACTTTTGTGATTTAATGGTACGTTATTGTGTTTTTGTTTATTTTTGTTTGTTTTTTTCATCCATAAGGTGACAGACTTTTCCCTATAAATGACGAGAGCGATGGGATTAGGAAGTAATTGCAAGATTCAGTAACTCAACTCACAGGTAAATGAAACATGTTTTAATGCAGCTGTAAGGAAACTAATTTATATTTGTCCATGAAACTGCAGCTGGAGATATCACTTCATTGTTACCATCTATTCTCTGAATACAAACAGTGTAAACAGCCTAAATCTTTTACCCCACTGGGAGTTCTTCTGACCCCATAACCCTAACAAGATCTCATTCAGAGTGCCAGACAGACGTCCTTATCTCATTCAGGGACATCATTATCATTTCCTTGCTGGCTAAAAATGACCTTTACTTTATCATGTAAAAACTCCATCCAGCCAGTTTCAGCAAAACTGATCTGGCTGCTCGTTTATCTTTTTGCCACAAGCTGCACTGTAGCATGATTTCAAACGTGCTCACAAGAAGTAACCCTGGTTTTAATATTAAAGGCAGGGGAGGGGAAGAGGGTGTAGTATTGTGTGAAATCAACTTTTTTGAGATTTATTTCATGTTTTAATATTTCCTCAAAATTGACATACCTGAGGTGTTAATTTGATTTTTTTTTAACACATTTGAGGAATCCTTGAACCTCCCATGGCTCCCATCCAGGAGTGTCCATATGTTTATTTTTTTTTCCACATAACGACGCCTATTTACCCAAAGCTCCAGAAAAGCCTTTTCCCCCACACAGCTCCTCAAGACTAGCAGCAGCGGTAATTAGCAAACACCTCATGTAACAGTGTGTTTACTGAGGTGCTTCTGTAAACTACTTTTGAGCACAAAGCTCCCAAGAATGGTTGTAAATGAGCTGAAGAAGGTTCTTAAAGAGACAGAGACCAATTTCAAGGCGTCAAATTGCGAAGTCAGAATTATTTTAAGTCAAGATTGAGATAAACAGCATTTTTTACAACAGAAGGTAACATAGTGACTTAACTGTGCCATAAAATGGCTTTATGAGCCTGAAATATTCATAATAATGCAACTTTAAGTTTAAATGATATATTTACACACTTTTTCTCTTATTCTGTGACATTAAATCAGACTGAACTTGTCTTGTTTTAACTCTTTGTAGGCATTTCTTGCCTTAATGAGACATTTCTTGGGCACCTCTTCATTTTCTTAGTATTCTGTCTTTAATTCTCAGTCCCGACAATCCTAAATGCTTAAGTAGAGGGCAACCGGACTTTTTCTTTTGTTTTTTTTGTAAATGTTTTCATTTGCATCCAAAGGCTTCTTCAGTGTTTGGTGTCCTCCCATAAGATTCTCACAATTGAAAAAACGCCAATCCCATCTGTAGCTCAGGATTACTGTGATAGTGTTTATGTTTCTGATGAGGTCATTCAGACGGAGATCTAAACGGTGAGACTGTTGTATTATTATAAGAGAACTCAGGTTATATTCATACCCTAAAGTTATATGTCTTTTCACACTGTTCCTGAAAATATCTGGTTTCAATTGTGTATTATAAATCTTTCACTTTATCTTTTCAGTAAGGAGACCCAAGATGGATGAATAACCAAAGGAACTGACGAACTGTTAACATATTTTATGAATTAGCTCATCGAGGCAAGGATATAATCACTACACATGGCGGAAGTAGTGAACGTGCTTGAATGTGAGTCCAAAAAGTGAAAGTGCTTGTAAAATGTGTTGATCTTTGGTTCACACATTCGGGATATCAGATTAATACTGCAGCAAAATACCAAGGGATAATAGAAAAGTTAGCAGAGAGCTGGTTAAATTTATCAAAGCAATAAGAAGACATCCACAGATGTTTCGTGCCAGTACTGTTACAAGTTCAGAGGAAGAAGAAATAATGATCGACAAGCGTCAACATCTAATTTATTTTTCGCATTACCGTAGAAGGTGTTGGTGGGAGGTTTGCGTGCTGTAGTGGACCAGAACCGAACAGGGGGAGTTCAGTGTTTCAACCCAGCAGTTGGTGCTTTCTTCGGGACCTTTTGTTTGCTTAACATGATGAAATGCACCATTTTAAGTCAACTACTACGCTACTAAATGTTTTTAAGCAAAAAAATAAAATATCTGTAACCAAGCAACCTCAATTGTCATTATAGAAACATTGTGAATGGCTTTACATTTTTATTGCATATTGGTTCAAGACAACCTGAACGTTCACATTTGGCCTTTAGCCACAGACAAATCTGAAGTTTATTAAATGAAGACGTGCCCCTTTGAGATCTGAAATTTAGCTCAGAGCTAATATGCCCGTCACAGGCTGCTGAGGGAGATAACCCACCAGTGAGCCTTAGTGTAAACTTACAGACAGGTGGTAAAACATCCGAACATTATTAGCTGCTGTGGTCAGGTGGGATTCTAGTTGTTTGCTTTTCTCTTGAGCATTGCTCTGTTTTATGGAGTGAAGGAAAAGACCTGGTTTTGAAGTAGCTAAATCCCGAAGATGTAAAAAGGAATTATTGTACTACAATTTAAGGTGCTGCAGCATTTTATAGTCATCACTTAAATATACGCATTCCTTACTTTGTGTCACTAAGTCCAAGAGAAAGTTAGAATTTATTTTTTTTCTCCTGAAGGACATAACTTGGATGCTTTACTTTCCATAAGCACTCAGAGTTTACAAAGTTTAATGAAGTATGTCTTCAAGCATGTCTTCAACTTTGAGAGAAGAATAGCAGCTGTAGTGATGCACGTAATCATAGTACCTGAGAGTGTGTAAAAGGTGTGCCATGACACCACTCAAACGTTGCTTGTGTCTAGAAAGTACCACAATCAAATATTATACACAGCTATAGAGCTGGGGCCAGTCTTTTCATCTGATCCTCCATCTGATGCTTATCAGATCAGATATCAGCCTCAGGGCACCAAGTCATCAAAGCAACACTGTCCTTTGTTGCTAGAGGTCATACTTTGATTGTGTTAGTTGCAGACAATTTAATAGTTCAAAAGATAGCTGCATATGTAAATAAAATATGTAGTCTCACATTCTTAGAGCTGCTTGTGATTTAAACAGAACAATGCAAAGTTTCTGTGTTGTGTTTTGCACAAACTTAGCTTTAATCTCCTTTTTTAGAGCTGTTTTATTTTCTAAAACTCTGTTTTCATCTGATGAATCTTTAGTGTTTATTATTGTACGAGTAGGTTCAGCAGACAACCGTAAAATTTTGTTCAGAATCAGCTTTATAAGTGTCGTCCAGCTGCTACATCTCACTGGGCGTAGTAGATTTCAGACCGTTTTAATGTACAATGAGAGTAAAGCATTGGCTCCAGTTGTCAGGATTCTGGTGTGTTAGTTTGTTTTTGTGTGAGTATTCTTTTAGAGAGCATCTTAGAGGAAAGACGTTACTGGATCTGCTCGGCCTGTACATCTGGGGTTAATCAGATCATCAGGAGACCGGGGACTTCAGGACCAGTAGGACCTTCATCAATGATTTCAGAACCATTGAGGAACTTAGATGGTAGTCTCGAGCTTGTCTGTTGTGGATTGTTGTGTCAGTCATCTTTACTGTCTTGTGGTCTAAGGTTCATCTCAATCTTGTGAGCTTCTCCAGAGTCACCTGTGCAACAGAGTGTCTCCTTGGTTGCTCTCTGCAGCTCTGATGTCATCAGTTTCTCTCCTAACTGCCTGCCCTCCATCAAAGCTTCCCATCATTAGATTAGATCTAGATTCTCAAACTCACTGTTAACCTCCATGCTTCCCTCCGAAGCATTTTCTTGCTCCTCACTTCACAGCAAACCTTTACCTCTAATCACAATACAGGAAGTCACCTTTTCTCATCATAAACTACCCGAGTTTCACTCTCCCCTTCTCAAACCCCAAATATCTCCCCTCTCTCTCTGAATAGTTGGTACATATATGAATTACGCAGAACGATGTTTTGAAGCTTTTATTTCTGTCGATTTTTTGCTAACAGCTAAAACATGACTAGATTAGAATGTCACATCAGATCAATAAAAGAAGTTTAATGCAGCTATATGGCTCTAATGAAAAATATGTTTAATACTTGCTTAAAAGTAGTTATTTTCAAAAGGTACTTTTAGTCTGACCAAACAGCCTCATTGGAACCACATCTTAATTTATTGAATATGAGTGTAGATCATATATATGGATCACACACAGGAACAGCCTTCGAAGTAGAGCTACTGATTCATCCACCAGCTTGGTGTCATCCAAGTGGTAAATCCAAGTTTAATAAAAAGTTGCCATGGCACCAGACAATAACAAAAACATTGTACTGTAACTACGCCATGTGTACTTAGAGCTGTAAATAATCCGTCCTACTATTCAGAGGAGTAACGTCAGTGGGAAACAACTAAGGTGTGGTTACTTTCTGCTCTGACCTGGGGAACTTTGTACCCTTTCAACCAGTCGCTTCTACTCAACAAACAAAAATTATATTATTTATTATACATCGAAGGAGTTATCCTTGGTTCTCTGAAAAGTGTAGCATTGTAGCACCTTGTGTCAAAAAGAAACAATTTTTTTCCATAGCATCATTCTATAAATTTACCAAAAAGATCTGTTTGCTTAAAGCCATGATGTTTCTTGATTGATGGCTGTTTTTTTTCTACTGATAGAGACCAGTAGAAAAGGATCATGACTGACATTAAACACACTTCCTTCCAGGAATGCAATCTGATAGTTGAAGAACTGAGGATTTTCATCTATCTTTCAGATTTCTTTTTCATGCTTTAAGGATTTCAGATGGAATGTTTCCATTGTTTAAATTTCAGCTTCAAACTTCATGCTGCTGCTGCTTTACGTTTTAAAATGTTATTCGCTGCTGACCTCAGGGACATGAATTTATAAGTACCTTAGCAGTTTAATAATTGCAAACCTGCACATCTACTCTTCAATGATAAGGACAAAAATGGTGGAAAAAAAATCCATGTTAAGAGCTGGGATCCAACAATAGTAAGTAATATAGTAAGGTAACATGACTCATACACATCATGGTCACTCTCTCACTGAGAAATTTTCACAGATGCACACACACACCACTTCTCTCTCTCTCTCTCTCTCTTTCCAAATAATCACGTATTTCCACACTCATCTTACAAACCTTCCCTCTATCTCTCTGTTATTCACACACACACACTCTCTACCACCCTCCAACCCCTCACCTCATCTCCTTTCCTACACACATACTCGGTGATTTGTATGCATTAAGGTGACACCATACCCTTGCTGTAAACCTGTGGTAAGAGTATTATGTTGCATTTGGAACATTTCCATTCCAAAGCTTAGATGGAGCACAATGTAGCTTTAAATTGACTTCATCTATTAAACTGTGGATGTTGTGAAGGAAGTTAAATTATTATTGTGAGTCAGCAGTCATTTTTCAATTGTCTGAAAGATATTGCTATAATGAAGTCCCCAAGTTTACAGCAGAAGAAAAAATAGAATATGTCTTGGTATCACTTTTAATTCTTTCTTGTCTTTTCAACATTCAACACGGTGATTCAAAGTAGAATACAAAAGAGAAGGAAAACACTTTATTCTGTTAATTCCTGTAATTGCAAAGGAAACATGAGAACAGAGCTGATGCTGACAGCTTATTGTGCAGTGTGTGGTAACAAAGCAGCTGAGTGGAGGATGAAAGGAGTAGTGTAATTTTCAGAAGACAATGAAGAGCAGATGGAAAATAAGGGAACAAAGTGTAAAGAGTGAAAAAACAATTTGCATAGACTTATACAAAACCTCAGGAGCTACAAAGACCATGTCGAAACATACAAAGAGCAGCCCAGCTGTTTGTGAACTAATTTTAAAGAAATTAATTCATCAAAAGGTGACCTTTTACTACTTGCATCTACAGAGATAACCTCTTTAATGCCTATTTTCAAATGTTGGCAAATGTATAATTCTACAGTGTCAAGTAATCATTTACCAAACCAAATTAAACTAAAAGTATAAACTCTCAAAAAAAGAAAAAAAACTGAAAAAACTGGATTATCTTTAAAAAGTCTTAAGTCTTGAAAAATGTACATTTAAGAGTCATATTGATCTACTCAACATAAAAAAAAATAATTAATTTAGTTGTATAGGGTTAACTATTAATTGCTTATATTTTAAGAAAGTTCTGATCTCGGGCTTAAGTTAGGGATAATTTAAAAGCAAACCAGAGGGCTGCACAATTGAATATGAATAGCTTTAAATTTAAGAAAAAAAATCACAACATAAAAAATTGCAAATGTGCAAATATAAACTGTAGCTCAGTTATTGAAATATAAAATATTTAGACTTGATTTAAAAGCAGAGACGGAGGATGAAGGAGGTTCTGTATTTGTGAAACATCAAGTGTGAAATGATGCTGCCGGTATTTTTGAATGCAAGTATCAAATATGTGTCATATTTAGGACTAATTTAAATTAACTAAATGTATGTATATCTTAACAATGACGTAGATATTTGTTTTTGAAGGAGTTCACTAAAAAAGCAACGATTAAGCTAACATTACAAAACATATAACCATGAGAAGAATAATAAATATATATATTTTTTTATTATTTAACCCTTACTTTATCAGGATAAAATCCTATTGAGCTCCGGTTTAAAAATCTCTTTTTTCTCTTTTTCAAGGGAGTTGTGTCCAAGAGCCAGTGACAGCACAATATATAAATACTAATATTAAAAACTAAAAATACCTTATGCATGTTGTGACACCTGAATGACCAAACAGCAAAGCAGTAGTGAGAAACTGCTTGTATACCTGTGTTGGGAGGTTCAGGTCCTGATGGGTTGCAGTCTTGTCTCAGAGCAAAGTGACAAACAGTTAATGACCAGAGTGGGTGGCCACTCTTTTCCTGCCAATCTAAAAGTCCTGGAGACACGCATGTCCGTTAGCCTTGCCAAATTACATCCAATCACCTTCTCTGCAAGCCGAATGACACATCAGGGCCTCCTTTTATCCCCGAGAGAGGCAGCAATGTACCAAACAGCGGTGGATGAGGAGAAGATGGACTCAGTGATGGGCCGGTAAAAATGCACCATCAGTTTCTTTTGACATGTTAAATTTCACTTTGAATGAGGAACAGTTCCGGCAGGGCTCTTCTCAAAGTCTGCATTCATTTTGATTTTATTTCTTACACCAGGTCAACAGGTTTTCCATTCTACATTCTACATGAGGAAGACTCATTCTGTCATAGGAGGAGCCCATTGTGGATGCTGTCAACAGGAATCTTCTGGAGTTTAACAGCAGAAGCTCTGGATCAGTCTGATATTTTGCATGTGAAGTGGAGATCTGAAAAAGAAAAAGAAGGGAAGAAAGGTGGACCGGGCCAAATTGCTCAAAATGCCAAAAAAGAAAGGAGAAAGATCTGAAAAACTTAGGGGGAAAAACACAAAGATATTAGTGCAGGATGAAGCCAAATGTGTCAAATTAACTAATAAGTATCCCTGGTAGAGGAGTCAATGTCAGTGATGACAGGGGACCAAACACCAGGACTACAGTAGACTAGCAAGCACTGCCTACATGGTTCTTTCATACCAGACTTAACACACATATGTTAGTGTTTTTGGATGTGTTCAGGGCACAGAGAAAATTAACACACTTTATGCACCAGACTGTAGGTGCATAAATAATTCATCTGAATAATGAGAAAGAGGCACATATTTTTTAATCCAAAAAAAAACATTTTATAAGAAAGTCTATGTTCATTGTCTGAGTATACAAACTATACATCTAGTTCCCCAATTGTGTTTTTTGATTATTATTTGTTTCTATCATCTCAGGACAAACACAAACAAACACAGTAATTCACTTCCTTTGTGTTTGGCAATTTTCTTAAGTTGATTTTTATATTGTATTTGTGTTGTAGCACTATGAATTCTTTGTAAAAGTGTTAGAAAGTTTAACATTGTTGCTGCTAAGTGGCAGACAAGGACAGATTGTGGAGTTGTAAAAGAGGGACAGAAAAATATGCCAGTTAGAGTAGCAGTGAGGAGGAGGAAGAGGAAGAGGTGGCTGCAGAGCAACAAGAGACATCTAAAAACAATCTAAAGAAGTAATTTGTCACTTGATGATGCAGTTGCTCTGAAACAGTCATGAGAATTCATTTATGTACGCGTATGCTTGTACATACATGCATATTTAAATATAAATGTGAATATGTGTACTTATGTATATGGACAGAATATTGTTCATTACTGTAGGATGCTGGGTCTGTGAATAGAGAATTCAAGTACAAGCCTTTTTTTTGCCAAATTATCTGTTATTTTTGTTTTCCTTTTGTAAACAGTTTACCTAAATAAACAGAATCTGACTCTGAATGCATTTGTGGATTATGATGCATGCACTGTGGCATTGCTTACATAATAATTGCCGGTCTTTATGTCCTCTGTCATTAGAAGGCTTTTAGAGTGTTTGTGCTCCTATCGAATGGCCATTGGTTTTGTCCTCAGCATACGTCTCATTGAGAATCCTACTTTTCCCAATATGCACATGTAAGAATATCAATAATAAATAAAATGGTGCATGATCTTCATGGTAGACACACAAAATGATAAGAGCCTTCTGTGCTTTCTGTGGGTGAAGAGAATGGCGATTAAGAAACACATTTCTAGGCTCCTTATGGAATACAGATGAGGGTTTAAAGGAGCAGTAAAATGGTGCACAGACCATTTACCTTTTAGCTCTCTTCTCTGAATGCCTATCCACTGCTGGATGCACGTCCAAAGAATGTAGTCTGATCGGCCGAATCAAAAGAGCCACTTAAAGTCAAGCAAATCTGTGATGATACAATCCTTTTAGTCATCCAAACGTGACCTTTGCTGACTTGTTTTAGTGCTATGAGTAACATTAAGCTCAGTCTTAGTTTTGTCTTTCAGCTTTATCTCTGGTATTTACTGCTGGTATGCAGGTGCAAACCTTTATGGGACAAAACAAAAATTATGTTCAATCCTTTCACCTAAGATCTAAATGTGATGTTAATGACTGGTCCTGATTATGAACAACTGCCACAATAATTTAGAACATAAAAGATGAATTCCTTCACAGTGAAAGCATTTCACTATTACGTAATATCAAAAATATTTTTGATATCACGTCTTTTTCATTTTTTTTATTATCTCTTTCCCAATGCAGACTGTTGTCTGCATGACATAACATAGACTCATTTTGAATTTGCAGGATTAGCATGATCTACATCAAATTATGCTTGACCAAAAACTACAAATATTAAAATACAGTATAATGCAATTAGGATATAAAATGTATTTTAGAGATTCTACAGTACCTACATTATGCTAACACAGTTGTGGGTTCTGGGGTCAAGGTATGAACAATAAAGGCTTCAACAGAGGTTGATTAATGCACACAAATTACTGATACCTTTGACCCTCCTTTAAATAAAATGCTCACTGCCATAAAGTTTCAGCTAAAAGAAAAATGTGAACATGTTGATTCCCATTCCTCACAATAATACACAATATTATTATTATAATATTATTGTGTGTATATTTTTCTGCTAAAACCCTGGTTTAATTTTTTCTTTCAGTTAAACAAGTACAGTACTCAAAGATAGAATTAATATTATTTTTTTTTTCCACTAAATGTAAGGTCCCTTCAAGATCTTAGCATGTATTCTGGGATCCATTGAGATTGCAGAGCGCTCCTTAAACATGCACACATGTTTTTATTACTTATTATGAATCCTTGCTTTACACAGGGGGAAATTCTCAAAATTCATGAGAGACCTGTCACATCAACAACAATAACGTAAATGCTGCTTAGCAATTCTGAAAATCAATAACAGAACGGTTGTCACTGATAACAAATGCAGGTACCGAAGATGTATTTTCAAATCCCTTCGCTAAAAATTTGAATTCCACAAGTGTGACCAGACTGGACAGCTTCAGGTCTTGCTGAAAGATGCTGCAAGTGGAGTTGCCAAAGAAGGAGAATGCTTTTTTGCCAAACTTAATACCCACTGATGGAAATCATGTAAAAAAAAAATTTATAAATTCCTGAGGGCAAATGCTGTGGAATTGCTTTTTGCATAAAATGTAACATGACAAGCATAATGGAACCAGATGGAGGATGGATTTGTAATGACAGTATAAAGTGTCCACTATGGAGAGATGTAGTGGTCCATATTTAAAGTTTCAGCATGTCCAGAATCACTTGAAATTGATTTTGCAATTTATGTCACACTTCTATGTACAATTGTGCTGTCAATGTTCTGGTTGAACCAAAAATGCTCTCAAGTAACTGAGATGAGAAATCCTTTCAAAACAAAGATCCAAAACTTTGCTATTCTTAGGGTTGTTTGTTAGTTGACTCTATATATTTCTTGCCATGGGCTAGGGCTCCAAGCTGGAAACAAGCACCCACACCTCCAAATTGCCCCTATAAGCTGGCTACTTTGAGAACAAGTGTTCAAGCCTCAGGTAAAACACAAATTTATTTTTTCTCAACTGGAAAGCAAAGGCATATTTAGTTAGAAAGAGGATGAACAAGGAAAGGAATGCCAGCAGCATGATAAAGGGTTACACTCTGAATCTTTGTGTGGGAGTTCCTTGGCCTTTGGACAATACTTTTGACTCTCAGAATAGAGAGCGAACCTACCATGTTGCATAATTGTAAAATATTGTTCTCTCTGCTTCTAGGTTATTCCTATGTCATGATCTTGTTTAAATGCCTGACCCACATACACAAATGCTCTCAGCAGACAAAAAGAGAAACATATTTATTACGCAATGAAATGTGTAGATGATCTTGGTCCAGGAGAGGTTTTCTGATGGGTTGGGAGGACTTAGTGTCTGAGCAGGGAGAAGTGAGGTGAGCAGAGAAATGTTGCTTTTGAATAACCTTGAAAGTGAGCCAGATGTGTCAAACTTCATACATTAAATTGGGGGGAAATGAATAACCTTGAGAAGTTCCTTCAAAGGAGAGAAACACTGAGATGATTAGGCTCAAAGGATAACATTAGGCCACTGTGTTTCACAGGCACAATTTACCACGAGGTTTAACATTCTAGCTTTGAGGGACTGACTCACATACGCCAGGAGATTGTCTTGATTGTCTGCAGGTGCGTGGGAGCACACCTCCTCAGCTGACATCCTGCAGGATATTACAGGGTGTCAGCTGTGCTGTACTGCACCCTCTGGTGGAGACTTGAGATTCAAGAAGAAACCGCCACAACACAATATATCACGTTTGACCTCATATATGTGCCTGCTTGTTACCATTTTCTAGCCTGGGGATCCCGACCATCTCCATCTTCAGATTGTCCTACCAAATGTTCAATTCAATTATACTTTCATCCTTCCTTCAATTATATAAGGTCTGGCAGTATTTCCTATGTGCAAATTTCATAATTGGCATTTAAGGGATTCAATGAGCAGTTTGTCACATATCTTGTTTTGCCTGATGTCATCAACTAAGGATTGTCAGAAAAGTGGCTCACCTTATTTTGAAGGCACCTCCTTCCCAGAGAGGGGTAAAAAGGGATGCTCAGCAATTCACTAGCTTTTGCACATCAGACAGAACCTAAAATTATTCATATTTAAAATGGACAAAAGAGAACAATAATTACTGAGTCAATCTTACTTCTACTTAGCTTTTAAAAGAAACTTCCGCCGTTAAGTGAAGAAAAGAGTTTGAATTCATTCATTGTGAAACTTTGCTGTATGACAAGTGACAAAATTTAGCTGCTATTGTTCAGCTGTTTGGAAGATCAAGAATCTAACATACTTTAGATGAGTTACATTGAAGGAATTATAATCAAACTGAATTGTGTGACCAGAACAAGGTAGAAGACTGATAGCTTTAATATGTAGGATGTTTCATCACATTACGTGTGTATCAAATAAACATGTAAGACCTGTTCATCTCAATTTGATCCTGTTTTTAATAAGGCATTGGTTTATTTTTGTCTTTACAAGCTGCTGGATTGGAATCAACAGAGTAGCATGGAGTAGGATTTTCACATGCCTTAGAGCTGCACTTTAAGGCAGACCAAAAATATTTGTTAAAATTATCACTATCAAATCAAGCTTATTTTCCTTCTCCCAGTGGTTCTACTGTCATTTGCAAACATATAACACTCCTAGTCACAAACAACCAATCATAGCCAGGAGAACAGTTTTAGCGCTGTCTATCATGATCGTTTACATGATGATCACACCCTCCCCTCGCACAGTGTGTACCATTATTTTAGCTCCAGATTGCTAATGTGTTGAAGCCGTCCGAACTGCAGAGAAACAACCTTCCAAGAAAACTGTAAATTTCTCGAGTTCTCAGAAGAGTCCGCTATGAGGGAGGAGGGCTGCAGCACAGAGCAAGAAGGAGGGACCTCTAGGATGTGCTTGTTCAAAACTTCAGGCTATTCCATGGTTTCCTCATGTAATTTTCTCCAAACAAAACATTTATTTCATGTAAAATGTGAGAAAATCTGAGAGGTCAAACTTGGTTTTGTATATTTAGATATTAACAAAATATTGTTAGTATCTAAAAACAAACGTATTGCTGCTGCATGACTTTCTACAAAGACTGCCACTTTTAAGGGTTGTTTCTGCTTCCAGTCAGAGGTGGGCTGCTTGGGCCATCAGATTTTCATTTTGTGTCGCTTTCGTCAGATGATCTTGTGGCAATTTTTTGACACTTTCCTCTGTTATGTTCTTATTGCTGAAAGTTTCTCCACAGGACTTAGACATTCAGTGAACAGCTCTCCTCTCAGCTGCAGAAACAATGAAGGGAGCCCTATAAACTCCTAATTGCAATAAAATAAGACATTTCCCTACCTTCATCACTGTCTGAACCTTTATTGTATAATACTATTAAGGAAATATTAACTAAGCAAGGTCTAGATACAGAAATATAAAAAGTGAAAACATCAGTCTGATAATTTTTCAAATGATAACATCCTCACTGCAGTTTTGCTTAAGCCACTCCAGTCACCTTGATTTTAATCACCATTGCCTCAGAGGCTCTCTGGTGGTTCTTTATCTTCTTCTGCTGAGCTTCTTCCTTGTTCCGGTTAAGTAAAGCTGAGAAATGAGACTAGAATTCAAACCTAAGAGGTTTACTAATTAAAATGTATCTTTTAGTAATAAGCATTTAATTGAATTTTGGGTGCACTAAAGTGAGATAATGCCAAAATCATTAATTTTTACTTTGCTAAACATAAAGAGGCCTTGGCAGTAGCTCCTACCTGCACAGGATATGAGAATTTAGTGTCTGCTGCTGCTGCTGCTGGAAACTGCTCCATTTTAGTCATAAATAATAAAGTGTTAAAAACAACAAAAAAAGAAATGGCAAAATTGAAAGTATGCTTTAAAAGGAAACAAAAAAACTGCTAAAAGAAATCTGCAAAAATGTAGTAGAATCATTCTCTAGCCGCACAAGTTCAACAAAATACCTGCAAATGGATGCAATGCATTTCAGCAGCAAGGCATTTCAAGGTGCTTTGCATAATTAAAGAAAAAATAAAAACAGCATGTGACATTGAATAAACAGTAAGAAAGAGAAAGAGATTTTTTTTTTAAAAAGAAAAAGATTAAAAAAGATAAAAACATACTTTTGTTATGGAATTTAAGCGCCTGTCGTCGCCGGACTCCGCCGTCCGTTTAACATGGGTATTATTCAGGCCCCATAGACTGACAGGACAAGGTCTCCAACCTTGCAGCACCAGCTTCCGTAGAAAGAGGAATAAAATAAATTAATAAATAGATAAAAAGTAAAGATAAAAACATTAAAAACATCGAAGACATAAAAACATCGAAGACATCAACTAACAGGTTCAACTAACATGTAAATCTTTACTGACTTGAAACTGAAGAGGTTCAGTTCCTTTTTCAACAAATGCACAAGTTTTCTGGAATCTGATGTAATGCAAACTTGCAATGGATTATATAAAAATTGAAAAGTGAAATTAATTTAACTTTATATTTTTAGTGGGAAAAAAATATATAAAATGACTGCATTGGTGAGACAAATACCAAACTCATTGCAAAACCATTTGGAGTTGGATGTTTATCCACATCTTTTTCTGCATCTAGTAATATTGCAGGAATGGTGTTGTTATGTATATAAGGCCAAGTCATCCGGTGCTTTGTGTTCTTGAAGTTCTGAATGCCAAAAATAGCATCGTTCCTTTATGGATGTATGTTGCAAAATTATTATTTAAGAGATTATGGTAAGAAATGCAAAAAAGTGTGGCATAATTGTCACTGCTTCACCAAATTTAAAAGACTTTTTAGAGAAGACAATCTTTGGATACCAGTTGCTCCAGAAAAGGAAGAGATCAAGTTCAATTTTAATCCTCTTAGCATGTTCAAGGTAATACAGTCGTATACTTTTTGCATATTTTAAAATGTATGACATCTGTCCTTCACATGGGAGATTCTGCAACACCCTCCAGACCCCTACATACCACAGCCTTGCATCATTCTTCATTCTTGACCTGTCTGAAGTGTTCTTTCCTCTTAATGAGGCGGTTTTTCACTGAAGTTCTCCAGCGAATCTTTGAGGGCTTTACAGGAGAATGCAGAGTTTATACAGAGTTCAAGATATATAAACTGCTGGACCTTTGCACTGTAGCGTAAAACAAGCTTCCCCTTACATTTGAGCCAAAACACTGCAAGCTTTTCTGAACTCCCTTGTAAGATCCACAAAGACTGCTGAAGTCCACTGAGTGTTACATTAGATTGCAGAACTCTTGTATTTGAAGATTTATGAAAACCCCCAACGACACACCAAGAGGAAATCAATTAGATCCTCTTTTAGAGAACAAACACGTTCTGCCATCTTCAGTCCAGAAAGAGGTTGAAAACACAAAAAGTAACCGCTGCACTGACAACTTTTTATGGACTGTCTGGTTCTCACTGCATGTCTTTCAGAACAGCAGCCGAGGTGACAGAATGGTCAAGTTCAAACTTACAGGGACTGCTGGCTCCCTCTGATCTACAACTTTCCAGAGAACTAACTTCCTGTCAGTGTCACATCTATAAATCACTGACTTCAAGTGAAATAGTAAGATATTGGCAGCTGTAACAAAGGACACATTAGTGTGGCTCATAATTTGACACTGAATATTTTGGTAACTATACGCTACAAAGTTTCAATGTTTATTGCTGTCACAGCACGACATACAAATAAAAGGGGCAAAGATAAACTGAAGCCTGCGAATGCAGTGCTTGTAGAAAGGGATAAACCATAGGACTTGCAGAGGTCACAGAATTGCCTAAATAATTTAGTGCATCATCCTGTGATGTGAGAAAAACATCCACTGGCTCGTTGGCTCAGAATTACTGCTTTAGCGTCCTCCATATTGGAAAAAGTGTGAAAAGCCTTCAGACAAATGTATTTATAATTACTGTGGCATAGTCTCACAAGAGGAAATTAATAAATTTGAATATATTTATTCAGTGGGGGAATAAATCCCATATTGCAAGAACAAACATGTTTTAACCAAGTTTTTGCCTTAGTTACTGGCATCTCAAACCATTCTTATAAAATCAGTTCACTGAGAGACTTCTCACATTTGACCTTTTAGGTTTATCAGCACATTTATAACATTTTATTAACTTATACATGACTTGCTATTTCTTGACCCATTTCTCCTCCCTTTTCATATAAACTTTATTTAAATTTCTGCAGTCAAACCAGTAGCTAAAGGGGCTCATGGCAATGCTAACTTCTCACTGTAAGTGCAGCCTGATTGGTCTTTTCACATGTTGTTACCAAAACCTTCAATAAGGAGATAAGTGGCAGGATTTGTCCCCTGCTCGTTTTTTCAGAAGCTCATCAAAATATTCCTTCAAATCAGCCCAGAAACTGATCACTGGACACAGAATCAACCTCATAGGTATGTCTAACTTCTGAAGCGCTTTAAGAAAACTCTTCCAGTCATTCACCACTGTTCTTAACTGGGTCAACCTAATGTGTATCCGTTACTGTGTCAGAAGACACTTAGCCACTTTTTGGCCAGGCTTCTTTTTAATCCAGACCTGATGTTCAGAAGATATCAAAAGGCCAAAAACATGAGCGGAAGTGTAACTTAGACTAGATAAGAGATCATTTCCAGCCAACACTTCCTCATTGAAATGATGCAACATGCATAGATTAACCTGAAATAAAATAAAATCAAGCAAAACCGGATTTACATCACAACTAAACTTTCTCTTCTTAAACTTAATTGCAGATTTTTACAAGAGATATTTCATATTTTATAATGATGCCATGCTCTGCGGGGGAGGCTGAAAGCCTCTTTATTAAAGTATGGGGTAACCTTGCTGCACTATGGACTACTTATTGAATAAAATGCATCATAAACCCCTTCTAAGCAGAGCTACTTTTCTGTTTTCTTGACGGTCAAATAGGTCTGTGTCAAATCTGAATTACTTGCTCGTTCTGTTTTTGTAAAATGTGTTTATGTATTCCACAGCGTCCTCTCTTCAAGAGATATTATGTCAACCTTCATCTGTAAGTATTGAATTTCAACACCATGCTTCTATGTTTTGCTGATTAATGAAGAAACAGCTATCACATTTCTGAAACCTTTTCAAGTTGACAATACTGCATCTTAATGTGTCAGAAGAAAGCATTAAAAATTAACCACAGACCAGTCGACAACATCTTTATTCTGTATTAAAACAGTTGTTGTTTTAAAGAATTACATATAATTTTGATTTATGGCAGATTCATTACCTCTTTTTTTTCACATTTACTGCCAGCAACTGTTAGCAGCCATACAAAATTATTCAATTGCTTACTCTGACAGGTTGCAAATCTGTTCCTTAATCATTCAGAGTTTTGATAGACTGAACTTTAGCAGATAAATGTTTGCCTGGATTAGCAGCTAATGTAATGCTTTACATACACACTTCAAACACTTCCATGCTCCTGTCAGTTGTACCAAAAGATGTCCCTGCTTCTTTTCCAGTCAGACCGAGCTGCTCATCAGGCTCTTTAATGTGCAGCTCACAAACCGAGAACAGACCTCTCCTTTCTGCTGCCGTCTTATCTTCCACCAATTTCTCTTTTGAGTCCATAACGGTATCCGTCTGCGCTGCTAGTCTGGTATTTTCTACCTGGAATGAAAGAGGATATACATTTGTCTCTAAGTCAATGCTGTGACAGTAATGTAGGCCAGATGGACAGAATAGCGTTTTTGTGATCATCATCTTCTTTTGACTTCAGTGTGATGACCAAATATCACTGGTTATAGATGAGTTTTAGGCTTATCAACAAAATGAAGTTGCTCTAAGCTGGTGTGGCATTTGAGAGACTCGCAGATAAAATCTCTTATTCTGCGCAGCGTCTTCACATGGCTATTGTAGTTTTAAATTAACTGCTGACAGAGCTCTTAGAAACTATTGGCACTGAACTTTTTGAAAAACTCATTGATTCCACAAGTTGGAAGAAATGATCAATAAAGAGTCAGTTACAGAGTTTTATTCATGCTGCGCACAGAGCTTTGAGCCAGAGGGGGGGGGGGGAGAATGTTTTATTCTGAATTTAAAAATGCTGCGAACAAAAAATGTTCCATACCTCTCAAACATTCCTCCTCTTTTTCAAACTTCTGCAAAACAACCTGCATCTTTCTCATTCATCCATTCACACAATTTGCTTTTTTCCTGTTTCTTTGAAGTTTGTGTAGTTAGCTTGTTGAATTTTCAGACGTGTAGCAATGTGTGAGTTCAGGGTGAGGTTAGAGTTCTGGCTCTGTAAAAGGCACAGTCTGACAGGTGAACAACAAATATTGGTTTCATTGTGGGAGAAAAGATAACTAGAACTGACTTTGAACTGAATAGAGGAGACGGGCTTTAGCGTTATTGGAAGATGTGTTTCTTCTTACCACCTGCTGCTTTCTCTTTCTAAGGTCAATTCTCTATTTAAAAGCCCAAAGCCATGCTGAGAGCTGCTCAACTACAAAAAATATTACATATTTTTATTCATTTATTTGCTTACTGATTATACCAAATTGTCATTGGACCAAACATGTCCAGCACTTACAATAAAAAAATATATATATATATATATATTCTTTCTTTCCAAAGCCTTTACTTTCTGCAGGTGTTTCTGACAGGGCCGTCACTCTTTTGTTGGTTTCAACACACGCTGAGACTCACTGTGTGCTGAAAAATTTTATCTCTCTATCTTCAGCTAAAAGACACCTGGAGGATTTTGTCTAAAACTGATATTTCATCCACCTTGACATAACTCTCTATTCCATCAAAAATATAAAGAACAAACAAGCAAAAAAATGTCAGCAAAGTTGTGCTGATCCACTTTGTGTTCTTGTGCAAAATACCCTTTGGCACTAAAGTCAATAAACTAAAGCTGTAGCTGTTATTGCAAAGAAGAATAGGCAAATATATCTGTCTGAATGTAATGCCTGTATGCATCTCCTTCATTTGCATGGCCTAAATTTAACACATTTTGATGGTTTTGGAGTTCTCCATAGGTAAAAGTAGTCATTCACCAACATCTGCCTGTTGTGTTGAGTGTACAACAGGGGAAACAAATTAAATGACCAAAAATAAATGAATAAAAATGTTTTGAAAATCATGTAAAGTTGTATTTAGTAGGAAGATTCTTTACAGAATTGTGAAGTGAAGGAATACAGCCTTGAATTTAAAAGAAAATAAAATCATTCCAGTCACCAAGGTTCACTTCACATTAAGGACTCCAGCATGATAAAAGAACTCAGAGCTGACTGGACCAAGGTACATTTCTTTCTTTTCAATGTTCTATTACATTTTCTAATACTTCTGTCTTGTGCTTTTGTCACAAATAAAGCAGTTTGGAAAAGACATTACTACATTTTAAACCTTGGAAAAAGTGAAGGCAGTAAAGGTATTGACAAATTCCTCACACTGTAAGCCATGCAAGTCAGCATTTTAAGTCTCTTAATGGATGTTTCCTAGTAAGCACAGTGTTAATGCATTTATTT
Organism: Poecilia formosa; assembly: GCF_000485575.1. Classification (NCBI taxonomy): domain Eukaryota; kingdom Metazoa; phylum Chordata; class Actinopteri; order Cyprinodontiformes; family Poeciliidae; genus Poecilia; species Poecilia formosa. The sequence goes on along the minus strand of NW_006799954.1, from coordinate 735,031 downwards.
CTCCAAAACAGTATCGTGGGCGACATTTTGTTTTGCTTTCACTGAAACAAAAGCTTGAATATTTTCTGACTGTTTGAAGCAATATACACTGCTCAAAAAAATAAAGGGAACACTCAAATAACACATCCTAGATCTGAATGAATGAAATATTCTCATTGAATACTTTGTTCTGTACAAAGTTGAATGTGCTGACAACAAAATCACACAAAAATCATCAATGGAAATCAAATTTATTAACCAATGGAGGCCTGGATTTGGAGCCACACACAAAATTAAAGTGAAATGTTCCCTTTATTTTTTTGAGCAGTATATTTCGATAACAGGGAAGTTGGTGTTTCTTTCTTTTTCTTATACACATTGTGTTTACAGGTTGCTGTTAAATGAGCTGAATTTGTGTCTCAGAACTTGATGTGTCTCCAAGGCACCTAACCTGCTAATTATTTACTTACAAGCTGCATCTTAAAATAACAACAAATCATAACTGAGTAAATGTGAAAAGCACATTTTTTTTACATATGTCTTGAATTTAATTTTAACTTTCCCTTCTCTGCAGCAACAGTGTCTTTTTTGTTTCATATGAAGGATTACATAACACTTACTAGGCTTAGGGTCACAGTAATTGGGGATGCTTTATGGGTAAATATTACAACATGTTTTGTTCTGTAGGTTAAAGTGTAACTGGGGGTGTGATCAGAGTAAGAAAAATGAGATGGAGAAAAAGACGGAGGCAGACTAAAGCTTGACAGTTGCAGAGAGAAACGCGAAGCTCTGCCCAATCGCATCCTGACAACTTAAGATTCACTTGTTCACGTGTTGATTGCATTTTCATATTCACCTGAACACTCTTTAAACTTTCAGTGAAGCAGTTTTTGTTTCTGCTTATAGTTGGGTTCAAAATTCAAAAGAGAGGGAGCCTGGGCATCCTTCTAGCCTCAGAGTAAATCCCCTGACAGACAGCAAACTGTGTGAGTCATGGCTGATGACCCTTTTCAACTGAGAGAAACCAAACTCACAGAAGTGTTGAAACCCACAGCAGAAGCCAAAGCTGGTTCCAAGAAAGAAAAAGGTGTCTGACCCAACTGGAGAAACTCCCTTGTGTCCGATGTTTCTGGAGCCCGATCAAGAAGCCTTTCTTTTTTTGTCTATTTGTAAATTCTTTTAAAGTCTTTCCTCAGACTTCTTTTAGGTATTCAGAAAATCCAAGTTATGCCGACAAACTGTCAGTCTCCCACCCAGATAGAAAGAAAGAGACAGAGTGAAAGGCCTTTAAAAAAAAAGAAAATACTTTTGACTTAAAACTGTCTGAACAGTAATCCTCCAACTCTTTCTACATTTCAATAGTGAGGTTTCTTCTTTGTTTGTTTCTGTCTTCTGTGTGAATTAATCATTAATCATGGTTACAAATTGTTAAATAGTTGATTTTTTTTGTGAGTAGGTACAGCTTAATCAAAATTCCTATTAAAGTGTTGGGTATTTATATAAATTTTTCCTTTCATGACATGAGCAATTTAGGTTGCTTGATGGAGAAATTTTACCCTTTAGACAAAATTGAACCTGCTGAAGCATTATATTTTATCTAATGAGACATGAAATGTACCTGTTTTACTCGTGGATTATGTGTTAGCGTTAGTGAAGCAACATTCATTATTTAAAGCAAAAAGAAAATTGGGGAAATAGGCAAGTAGACAAGACTGTTGTTTCTCATGGAAAAACAATCATTTTTACATCAAATGTTTCAAGAGAAGTGAAGCCCAAATTTCACTGCCCCCCAAAACAATCTGAAACATGTAATTTCTCTGTCAGCTAAGTGATTGTATCTCATTGGTTTGTTGTCTCACAGTTATGCTGCTTCTGCCAAAGCCTCTGTTCTGATTCTATAATGATGAACTCCCTGGAGCCACCGGCTATTCTCACCTCCTGTGCATTCACCTCTACCTGCATGATGGAGCCACCTCACCTCTTCCTGGGTCCATGCTTTGTCATCTCTGCTGTGAAGCTACATGTCCAGCTGTCCATAACTCCTTCAAACCTCTCATCCTTGACTTCAACGTAATCTGGCTTGATTCTGCATGCCTGTTAGCATTTTCTTTTTTGAATCTGCTTCATCAGTCGTGTGCTGTCTGAATTTCAAAAAAGGACCATCTTGTGTTTTTTTTCTGAAAATATGTAAACATTCACAGAGTTAAAAAAAATAATAAAAATACGTTCACCTCAAAAGCTCTTTTAAAGTTAAATATAGATCAGACTTGCAACATTTAAACCACAGTAAACTCCCATTCATTTAGTGGTTGTTGATTTACACCACTGGTTTATTTTCTATGTGACCCAAAACACAACCTTGTCACAACTGTCTTCTCACTGCAGCCTAAATCTGCATATTGTGCCATAAACTCTGGGTGCTTTTGAGAAAGACTTTTAGCCTCTGGGTGCTTATGCTTAATGAATGTCACAGCTGTTGCGGTTTCAATTTATGTGCACTTGAACCTAGCTTGAAGTGAACAAAAAGGTTAGCTTAATACAATGATCAATCATTGACGTGTCACAGATATCAGTTCTTTGACATAAAATGAAAGTTGTGGGAACAAAGGAAACTGGGCGATGCTGATTTTGCTATTTGTTTATATATACACACATATATATATAACTTATTTACATTTCATTAATTAAGTAATGAGTTTGTATTTTTTTTAATAACTACAAACTCAAATTAGATGTTTTTTTCATGATTTTTTAAAGCCTGTTCATTTTGCAGATGCTCAGATTTTTTTGGCTACCAGTTTTATATAAGCTATGTTCTGTGTAAGAAAGTTTGAAGGTCTTGAAAAGTTCACATCAGTCCTTTATAGGAAAAGGATAATAATTCTCAGCCCTTAGTCTCTTTGTTGGACGTTTTCAGAAATATCAGTGAGAATGGTTGTTTCTACAGCGTAAGCAGAATTGTCAGCTTTTTTTTTTTTTTTACTTTCAGCTCCTCCAACCTTTCTTTCCTCGGCAGAACGAAACACCATTTCCTTTTATTATAGACTCACTCAAGTGAAGTGTGCTTAACATGAGAAGGGAAGGATGCAAATTTACAAAACTGCATGACGGCAACAAGAGGAGTCACAATTTTCCACTGCTCTCCAGTTGAATCTTTCTGACAAGAAGTTTGGGGAATAGGCCAGAAAATCACCAGCTTGTGAAGGAAAAATTGAATCACCCTCTGAGCATCTGATGTGAGAGGCAATGGGTTAGAAAACAAATACAGGAAAACGAATAAATGGTTGAAGAAATACTACTGGGGACTTTCCAAATTTCTAGTAAATGCCACTGTTCATCTAATTTGAGGTTAAATTATGTATTTCATGCAATTGTATCTGTGGAGCAAAAGAAAAAGGATGCATGTTTTTTTTTTTCCTTTTTTTCCTTCCATAAAGAGTTTAACAAAATGTAGTAGGGAGTAAACAAAGTGTGAATCAGTAATTAACATTATCCACCAAGTTCCCTTCATCTCCAAGGCAAACTATGGTGGTGGCAGTATCATGCTGTGGAAATGTTTTTCTTGAAAAGGCAAGCTGTTCAGAGTTGACGGTTATATAGATTAGACAAATATAAAAAAAGAATATTTGTCTGGGTTTGTGCCTTTGTTTGGTTTGTATTTGGATTATTTTGATAGGTTTCCTATTGCCCAGAATATAAGAGCCTCACGGCTTCCTTGACTCCATGCCAGGTGTTGGTTTTGCCCAGTTTCTTAAGCTCTATATTCAATTGATTATTATTAATAATAATAATAATAATAATAATAATAATAATAACATTTATTATCCAGACCTGACCTACAATCTCATTTTTTAGAGGGACCTGGCAAGATAGCAGTGATGTTGTCATTCACTCCGCAACATACATTTGTTTAGCTTAAAAGCATCAAAGCATAAAATAAAAAAAAAGATTATTAAAACTGATTGACTGTCAAAAGCAATTGCACTCTTCTTCACAGCCTTATTACTTTTAGTTCACTAAGTGTCTCTTGCTGAAAGACATTCAAGGCTGATGTGAGCAACATTTTTACATACCCAGATTTGTCTCAACTCTGGGAACAAATATAATAGAGAAACACACGGAAATGAAGTCCAAACTGCGTGTGGGACCTAATTATAAAATTAGTCAGCTTGGAGAAACGTAGTCCCACTTGACTGCAAATGGTGAACTCAAGTTCCACAGCTAAATAAGATGAAGACCACAATGACACACTGAGTTTAGCTTCTTGAGAAATCACGTGAATTGATAGTGATAGATAGAGTTAATTCTTTGACATGATCAGCTTTATCCCCGTTTGAAGGTGCTCCACTGTGGTGGATGATTGTTTGATGAAATGCCGATATGAATTTCTCATCATTCCTCTTTTCTCATGCTAGATCTGCCAGCAGATGTGGAAGCAGATCACAGACCTTGTGGATGCCTTCCCAGCGACATCCCCTCCACCAAGACCTTCAATCAGCTTCAGAGTTTTTCCTCTCACCACCCATCCCACCCTCCCCAAATGTCCCACCATGGACACACTGCCTTGGGCGATTTGGCTGACAGCTCCGCTCTTCCTCCCTCACCACAAACCTCATCACCACCCCTGCCTGTGCTCTCTTTAGCCTGAGGTGGAGCGGAGTGGTTCTCTCTATCCCAGTTGCTTTGCTGTTTCACGTTTATTACTCTTTAGCCCTCTCTAACCAGTTCCACAGTTTATAAGCCTCTCTCTTTATAAATAGTCATACATGGTCACCATTATGGGGCAACTGTTTGCTTATCTGGTCTTTGCCAAACTGCTCCACAGCCATCTAACATGCCACACTGCCTACAAGTAAATCTGTGGGAGGCTGGAAAACATTTGACACTGAAGTGGAGGTTCAGTCTTCAGCAGTAAAATAAACTTAAACCTACAGCTAGAGCAACAATAAAACACTTTAAATCATCAAAACATTTATTGCTATGTTTAGTCATCACAGTCGAAATCCAGACTGGAACAAATCTGACCGAGGCTGTGCTTTTCTGCGAGGACGAAAGGAAAAAAATAATCCAACGCCACCTGTTTAAGTGCTTAACATGTAACTGTACTAATATGAGGAACAATTACATTAAGCATTGTCTGGTGGAAAGGCACCAAGAATTAAACTTTTTGCATATTCCATTTGCTTCCACTTTACTGCTATGCACTGTTGGTCTCATACAAAATAAATATGTTGCAGTTTGTGGGTGCAAGGCATTCCAGGTCACTGAGTTTCCCCATCCCTGACATTGAAATTAAAGTCCATCCAGAAAGAAAATACATTCAGCTACACTTTTCCAGTAAATGTATTGATAGAGACACTCATCCTTTTTTAATTGATCAATTATGACTTTGATTCATTCCAGCTAACTAATGGAAAAGGAATGTTTGGCTTTAAATTAGATTTAAAATTCATTGCATTTTGAATTTGTGTCTATAGTTAATCTATGGAGATCTATCATCTCTTCTCTCCCTTCCACCTGTCATCTCCCAGCTCAAAATGTGCGAAAAAAATGGAATGCTTGGTTTCACATAAACCTGCCTGCACAAAGGTTTCTTCATCTCCTTCAAGCCTTTTCTTCTTTTGCTTATGAGGTTTTCTCTTTCAGTTTTTCCCCATCGTAGAGTCTCAAAATTTTGAGCCAATAGAATACCACACAGAGCGGTGATGCAGCTGCCTTCTTTTGGCAGCAATCACTGAAACACATTGTAAGTGTTACTGACAGAGCGGGGCCCAAAATAGGAAAGAGTAGGCAGCGGATAAGCTGACGAACATCTGCAAAATGTGCAACATTGCCAAAATTGTGTTTTAATGCTGTGGTATTATGGTTGATGAGTTTATTTGCAGTGCAGGCAATGTTGCCCCATACTGGGGAGTGTCAGTGACTTGATATACTGGAGAGGAAATGTTCACCTCACAGTCTACAGTGCAACATCAGAAATAACAAAATCATGTTTCTGATACTTATTATTTTGTATTGTGTGTGTGCGCGTGTGTGCGTGTAGGTGTGTGTGTAGGTGTATTACAATTAAAGAAGCATTTTAATCATTATATTATGAAATATGTATGAACTGTTAATGATCTCTGGTAAGGAATTCCCCAACCTTTCATAGATAGCTGTCTGAGATGTGTAATTAAACACGTTGTATGGTTAACCTTCTTCCTCTTCCAGGGTCCTGGACGTGCTTAAGTTGAAGAGACTTGAGTTCTTTAGTAAACTGTGGATACAATCCCTCCTGGTGTGTTGCTCTGGGAATCCTGTCAGCCAATATGCTAGAAAACTGTTCAGCAGATAGCTACTTAACTGCAGAGGTACATCGCTTCAGCTCTGGCATTAGAATGCATATGCACAATCCCCGGTGAGTGTCTGTAATTAGATGCATCTTCCTGGCTTTGTGTGCAAATAAAGCGATAAGTCTAATCAACCAGAGCTCAGTTGTGCAGTCTCTCCTGTTGTCAACACACTGAACAATAAAAATACAAATTCAGAAAATCAACTCTGACCAGATCTGCATCAGCTTTGATGTCTGTTGTCGTGGCAGAAAGAAAAGTGCAGCTTTTGTCGGTTATAGAGTACAACATATAAATGTTGAGGTTTTTCCTCAGGGTTTTGAAATAATTCATATAAAATTAAATATGACAATCCAAAACTATGAACGACAGATTCCAACTTCAATTCAATTCACAAATATATCCCCCTCCCCCCCAAGGGGATATTAAATGTTATCATAACTCATTTCATGCCAGTATCGTTAAAGAGTCGTTGTGCATGGTGATGCATTGGGCAGAAAAATCTCAGGTAGTGGTTCAGTCTGGCAAGCAGGGATGGAGTGGGGCAACAAAACAGCCCTGGACTTTGACTTAGTGACCCACAACTATCAATATACGGAAAGCTGTCAATGCCTGGCACAGGTATCACACTAATAGAATCATGACTCACTACAATACACCATTTAAATTACACTGATGTTGATGAATGGACCGTATATGACTCCAGTTCTGCTTTCCACACAAGAAGGGATTTCTTACAGTGGGTTTGGCAGACATACCGCCAAACCACATGGTTTGTGTATGGTTTTCTTCACAGTATGTGAGCCACTGTCTGTCTGTGCCATCTTTGTGTTAAAGCACCTTTATTGCCAGAGATTCTGTCTTCTTCTGAGTGTGGCTTTGACTGTCTGACTAGGTGTGCATAAGGTATGGCGTGGGCTGATCTTGCTCTTCATCCATGATGCCTGTTTCACCTCATGTCAACTCTAAGATTTGGGGTTGTAGCTCAGGTATTATTTAAATTTAACAGATGCTGATCTGCTGTTTCCAGTTGTAAAATATAAACCAACAAAAATGTTGTCATCAAAACATTTGTCAGAAACTTAAAAAGCGTAGAACTTCCTGTAGCTGGACTGCATTCAAAAGCAAGGGTAAGTTGTTAAGAAGTGATGGGCGCACCTCTACCCCGTAAAAATGTTTCTGAATGTCAAAGTGTGAAGAGGGTCTCTGAGTTTGGACAGTTTGGCTAGGCAGGATGGAGGGCTTTAAAAGAACGCAGCAGAACCAGCAATCAGCAGTGGATGAAAGGCAGAGGCAGCAGGATGATATAGACCAGCCAAGGGTTATACTAAATATATTCAGCAGTGTGTAAAAAATCGTGTATGAAGCAGCACAGCTTGAGCTGCCTGAAAAACACTCACTGTGATGCTAGCATTTTCCATACTAATGAGTTAGTCCAAAACACTTAGGGCTATTTTTTCCCAAGTATTTCAAAGATGAAAACCAAACCTACATTGAATTTGCTTGGGGAGAATGCTAACTATAACAGAAGAATGTTCTGATAAAATTTTCAAATTGCGTTAAACCTTTTGAGTGAGCAGAAATAAAACCTTTTGAAACAAGCCATTTAGTTGATGAGTACGTTCAGACTCATTCGTTCCTTTTAGACACACACCTGCCACTGACATTAAGCTGAGCTTCTCCAAGGCATCCTATTGTTTGATCTGTTCTGTATTAAATGACACTTTTCTCACCCCTGGTTGTAGAAAGGAAGATGTTTCTAGAGCAAAAAGTCTGGTGATATAGTAGCTGATAGCTCCACTTTATCAAATTAAAATGCATTAGATTAAATAATCCGCATGCATCTTGTAAATGGACACACAAATAATCAATCACAATGTGTGTTCACATGCTGTGTGTGTTCAAAATTGAAGCACTGACATACACAGAGTTGTAAAATTTCTCAGTTACCTAGGAAGAAGAGGTTTCACTTCTGTCTTTGCTGAACATAAAAACAACTCTGTAATGTGTTTGCTTTGTGAGTGCCCAGAATTTACCTGCGCCAGGTTCTAATAACAGTGGATACGTTACTGCGCTCCATAATTATGATACAGGCTAAGCAACACATGCATCAGAACTGGCATACAGGAAAAATGATAGAAAATAGCTTTTGTGTTTTATGTAAATGTCTCTTAAATACACAATGATAAAGTGCAACACAATCTTCTTGTAATTTGTGTATTACAAGAAGAGAGAGCAGGAGGGAAAAACCATCCTTCCAAGCTTTGACCATAACAGATCAATTTTAGATCTGTTTTGATTCCCCGACTAAACATCTATCAGCTGAAGGTGGACATAGAGAACGTTCTGCACACTGTGTATATAAACTGTGGTTTGGTCACAGTGGACACATTCTAGATAAGGACATTGCTCTTTCTTGGGCAGATTTTGTCAATCCTGGTCCTCAGACACAACTACTGTGCTTTGGCACACCTGATTCAAATGATAGCATTAGCTCCTGCCAGCCAACAAGTGCTGCAGAGACCTGTTTATCGCCCACTTACTCAGTTCAGGTCAAAAAGAAAACCACCTTAAACATGCAGGGTAGGAGCCCATGAGGACCAGGATTTTGAAACACTGCTCTTGGACAATGATAATAAATAAACCAAAAATGTATTCCTTACAACTACTGTGACTCATAATCCTTCTAAAACAAATCCCCAGCCTGTCCTCAACCTTGACAATGTTGTGTACTCAGCTTGTTTGGTGATACCTGCTCATTGTCAAAATGCTAATTCTAACGCGTTTGACATGTTTAAGGTGAATTTTTGAAAAAGTTCTGGAGCAACAACAAAAGAACTCAATTTCACTGAGAGTTAATCTTCCTTTAGCAGCTCCCTAACTAAATTGGGCTTTTGTATTCTAATGTCTTCATATAAAGTTCTTTCCTTAACCATCCTGTCTGATCTCTTGATTACCAAATTGCTGCAATTTCTGGACATCATTCAAAGACATTGGGCTTTACTATGCTCAATCCCGCTGAAAGTTGTAGTTTTCACATTTTCAGATAAAAATTAAAAAAAAAAAATTAATTTGTGGAATTGCAGCACTTTTGACTTTCCATACCCTTCAAACTTGGTGGTCTGGATATATTGCAACATCTTAAACAGCGACATGGAGTATCCATATGCAGAGACCAGGCAGGCACATAAAAAACAATAATTTGTTACTAAAAATTTGGAAAATCAAAACCAGGAGAAAATGTAAAAAGCATAAAAGAAAACATGAACAAAACAGGCTGATAGCAACCAACTGAGACACATTTAAGAAGTGATTGGGGAGTTGATTACTTAACAAGGAGCAGGCGGTTGGTTGCTTCAGCCGTCAGGAAAGCCAAGTATTTGAAATTAAACTAAGAAAACGTGTGTATTCCTGAGATCTTCAGCTCCAGTCATTGAGGACCAGAGTCCTGCAACTTTTAGAACTGGCTCTGCTTTGACACACCTGAGCCAAATAATCAGGTCATTAGCAGAACTCTGGAAAATTGACCATTTGATTCAGTTCAGTCGCACCTAAACCTGTTCAGATCAGTATTTTGAAGTTTTTCCGCGTATTTATAACTGGCGACATTTTTTAAAAAGTTTAAAAATGACAACAAAAGCCATATATAATTGATAAAATGACAGATGGTGGTGATGGGGGAGGCAGGCACCAAATAAAATCTCACCTAGGGTACCAACATGTCTAGGGCCAGCCCTGCTCCATGTAGAGCAGTGTCTTTGTTTTATGGACAGCTTGCACATCTCCACTCATAGGCAGATATTGTAAAATATGCAGTCTGAATTTGTGTCCTCCTGCTCTGGGTCAGACACCTCATTATTTTGATATAAAGGAACAGAATCTCCTCTCTGTTACTGATGTCTAAACCTATAGTTTGCTCTGCTGTTCCAGTGTCACAAACTGGATGTACATATCTTTGCCCTCTACTATGATAGAGCTACTAAACTCAGCAGTTTATGTTTGATATGTTACATATCTAATTGATGCTCAGAGAAGAGAAGGCTCATTAGTTAAAGTAAGGAAGGAGTCTGGTGAACCTTAACGATACTACTATATATCTGTATCCCAGCATGCAGATATTTGGTACTAAATTTCTCAAACACGACACCAAATAGGATAGTTATAAAAAAAAAGTGTTTTCTGTTACTCAAAATTAGATTTTTTTTTTTTTTTTCCATCAAACTCATCATGAATCTCACCTTTTTCTTATCAGGCATGGCTTGTTGAAAATACTTCCTCAAGGAAATTGATTTAAACCGATCTTCGATCTCCTCTGTAAGTCTTGGAATAGCCGACATTGGACGAACCATCCCAGGTTTTGTCTAAACAAAAACAACAACAATCTGTTACGGGCAGAGTTTTAATATACCAACATTTACAAGGTAAAATATTTTGTACCTTTTCAACATCTGTTAGATTCCTCTGCTTATTGGCAGATGGATGCAGGCTGCATAACGATGCCTGAATAAAAAGAAAGCAGTGAATGACAGAAGATTGCATGCAGTATAAAAAAATATATACCGTGTGTACAGCTAGTTGTTTACTTCATTGGTGTGTACATTTATAGAATACAAAGTACTGTATAAAAAAAAACATGTCGTCCTCCTAACTATGCAATAATTGTGCAAACAAGAAAAACAACTTAATAGCACTTTATCGTTGTGTATTTAAGAGATATTTACATAAAACACAAAAGCTATTTTCTATAATTTTTCCTGTATGCCAGTTCTGATTAAATACATATGAAATATAACAATGTCAATCAGATTTTGAATGAAACTTTCAGCAGACACTCCAGTTATCTTTTTTATTAAAATATCTTTAATGAAATATTTTATTAAAATATCTTTAATGAAATACTCATGAATTCCCAAACAGTGTTTTTGTGGGAACAAATGCACATTTATTGACCAAATATACTTAAATGCATTTATTTGAAATGTCAAAAAATAACAACCACAGTTTATTTAACAAAGAAAGATTGAATTTATGGGACTTTTTGAGGGCCAAAATCAGCTAGATGAATATTTTCTTACTTTCTTTCTGTGTTCATACTCAGCCAAAATACCAATGAGGTGAGAATACCAATGAGGTATTCTCACCTCACTCAATTGGAAACCTTTTTGCATTTTCTGAACAGTTCTTTTAAATTTATTTTGTCAAGGTAAAGATTTTGGTTTTAACTACCAGCTCTTACCTTTAGAAAAGAGCTTCTTTTTCGTGTAGATAACGCCCATATTTTTCATGTTGTTATAAATAAGCTTTCTATTGCAAAATATATTCTATGGATGACAAAAGTCCAACTTAATAGTCCTAAATTCAGGGACAAAACTAATTGGAGAGCAATATTGCATAATATAAATAGTAAAACACAAGCAGCAGCAAGATGTTGCAGGGGTTCTGTTGGGAGTAACAGCTGGAAATAAATGAAAAGAAAATCAGTCAACTACTCACATATTTAGTTTCACGGCCCAAGGATTTTGAAAATGAAGGCTTGTGCTGAAAATGAAAAGTAAGGCGTGAAAAAAAAAATCTAGTGTGAAAATGAGACATGTTCCACCTAACAGTAAGTAAACTCATTTTCAAAAGTGTAATCAATTAAATAAAAAAGGGAACTTTTTTATTTAATTGGGTTTTTTTTAAATTCCTAAATGATTTATTTTTTATCAGCCATGATTTATGTCTGAATATTTCTGACCCAGTTAAGTCTGGACAGCCATCTGCCTTCAATCCAGAGCACACTGACAAATATTGTTTACCACTTTGAGCTGATCTTGTTTCTTCTGAAAACTACATGAGTCTGTCTCCTTTGATCAAAAATCTATGTGTTTTTTTCTCATACATACCAACTTTATAGAGTCAAAATTCCCTTTAATCGCTCTTACAGTTAATATCACAGCATGAATGAGAATATCTATTTTACAAAAGTCCAGAGCAGTTTTGCAGGAAGTGTTTCCATCTGTGGTAATTCCCCATTTTAATTCAAACTCTGACTGAACGTGAAAGCTGATGATCTCTACTCTCTGTATCCTATTTAGTAAACATGCTGCATCAAAGCATGTTAAATAAAAAAACAGTGGAAAGAAAAACAATTTGCCTATAACAAGTTAAAGGATTTTGATGCAAAACCTTTTCAAACATTTGGGAAGATTGTCAAGACATGGACTCCGGCTGGAGTCGGTGCTTCATAAGCCAATAGGGCCCCGTTTCAGAAAGCTGGGTCAACAAGCCCCGATTAGAGGGCAGATTCTCTGAATGCATAGTTCATGTAATGAGGACATGAACTACGCCTGTTGCATTTCTTGAGTTGAGGGGATTGGACTGTTTCTCAGTGGTCCAAAGGTGATTCAGAGTTATGTTTTCACAGATAGTGATTATTTAGGAACCAGGTAATTGTTGCTGTTTAACTCTGTTTTATTAAGTCCAAAATCATGATCAGCTGTTCAGAAACACAAAGAAAATTCTGATTGAATATCCTAGTACTGAACCCCAAAGCACACCATTGAAATATTGTTCAGAGAAAGACGACAGATGGCATCAACAATGCAGACGCGATGAAGGCAGCTACTATAGCAACCTTGATTATCATAGCCACAAGCTAGCTGTCTCCATATTAATGCACAAATTTGTGCCAAAGGAGACCTTATCAAGTACTGTAAAATAAATAAATAAATAAAAATAATATGTATATACAAAACCAGGTATAGGCAATGGGTGCCTAATATTTTCATGCACTTAGCATCTTTGCTTCAGGCTTTACATTATGTGAATTACCTGCCATCGTTTTAAAAAGAACAATCTGTGTTTTTGAAAGACTGCATGCTAAACTATCAATTTTCTAGAGATGAATGTCATTAGTTAATTTTTTGTGAAGGAGGCATAAATTTAATACAAACACCCACAACATGTTCCAAGTTGTGCTTTGTTTGTAAATTATTTCTGGTTTTCAAGTAAAATAAAAGCAAAAGTTGTGGTAATTTTCTCACATAGCCTCCAGCAAATTGACTCACAGTCAAACGTGCATCATGACCCAGAATCTACAGCACACTGTTACAAATTACCTGAAAATGCTCCTTGGTAGTGGAAGACTTGGAGGATTTCTGGCACTGGGATGTTTTGCAATTACAAGGTGAATAAATTATCCCATTAATTCACTTTCAATATTGTGCTTCACAATTTGCTGTTGAATAATTTGGTTTCAATTTCAGCAATCAATGACAGAACTCACTGGTGGATTGGAATTTGACAGTATCTCATCAATAACTGCATAAAGGTCCTCTGACTTTTGACGGAGCTCAGCAGGAGAGCACATCTGCAGACAGGACAGAATTATTAAGACTTTTGCATGAAGTATGACGCATGAATACGATAAGAAGCTTTGTGCCCTTTGACCTCTGCATGGGTGTCTGTAGGACTTCTGTCCATGGAGTTACAGTCGTTCATTTTTCTTTCCACTTCTTCATCTATTGCCTATGAAAACAAAGAAAGAAAAAAAGAGCCAAGTTTCAACCAAAGAATACAAAATACATCATCCATCAATTATTCTCTGTACATAATTTAAAAATTCTGAAAAATAATACAAACTTTATTTGCATTTAGCACTTATTAACAGTTCTTCATGCCCACGTCAAACATCTTGTTGCATAACATTATAAAAATGATGAAACACTCACTTATTGTCAAAATGGAGTTGTACAAAGTTTGAAAAGCAGAACTAACAACAACTGTGGCACAGCTGATTTTTAATCAAGTATGTTTAATTTTTTTGTTAGACTATTCGTAAGCACTGGAATTAAAAACATGTTTTTTATTTTTATTTTTATTATGCTACTGTATCATGTATTTTTAGAGATCCTTTGCAGCATTGTTTACATTCGTTGCTGCACTCTGAATTTTAGGTTCATACCTTTGAAGATGAAGAATAAAGCATCTATTAAATTTTCTAAATAGTCAAAGAACCACCAAACCTTTATAAGTTCAGTGGACTTTAAATTGAAATTCAAAAGCAAGCATGTATTACACATTACTGGAAAACAGACAAGAGTTTATTGACCATTATTAAATAAGAACTTGAAAGATCAGTGTCTGTGAAGAATAGTGCAGATTGTAGAAAAACAAAACCTGAGCAAGCAAACAGAAATACAATTTTTTTATTTTTTTTATGTTTTTTTTTACCCAAACCATGCATAGCACACTGAACCAGCACACAGAGACCAGGGATTTCTAAAGTGGACAGATTTTGTTTTCTATAGATTCTTGCAATTCGTTTCTTTCAAAAACAATGCTCGAGGAAAGTTTGCAAGGTGAAATAAGCCAAGGAAAGCAACTGCATACAATTCAAAGTTTCTATAACGCCGGAAAGTCGTACTGTTGCTTTGTGTTGCTTCTCTGAGATAATCACATAGAAAACATGATTTACCAAAAAAGTATTGGTGAAGTAAAAAAGGCAGGACAATTTTCAACTGGGAAGCAGTAGAAGAAAAGGAAAATCTGTGCTTTCTACAAGAAATCTTGCAAAGTGTCTAAAATCGATGTATTGGGAAAATCTTCAAGCAGCTAAGAAGCACTTAGCTGCAGGAAGATTTTCACTGACTACAAAAAATGTATTTTCTCATACAAGGAGTATTAAAAAAAAAGAGAAAAATAAACATGCTACAGAATGTCTTCAAGAAACATTTCATTGTTTTTTTTGTTTTGTTTTCCTCATGTCTACTCTAAAACTTTGGAGATTTTATTTTAACTTTTATTTGCCCTTTTGCAGATATTAGCATGTAAATTATTCTTACCAACACTTTGCAAATTTGTTGGGGATTACTAACATCTTCTGGATGTTAGACGGGATAACAGGGTGAATTAGAGGGATTAGAGTTAAATATATGAACTCACTTGCTGATCCAAGAGAATCGTGTTTGTTGGTATTGCAGCCAGTGATTTGTAGCTTGACTTAATCTTGTGTGCATGCTGTTTAGGGAGAGGGAGAGAAAAAAAAGCAGATAATGAATACAAATTAATTATGAGTCAGATTTCTGTCATTTTATGAAAGAATATCCATGTAAAATGTCTGGAGATGCACCTCATAGAGCATTTCAGCTTTGTATCTCACCCCTAATGCAAAACTACATCAAAAAATTTTCCAAATTAGTAAAAATTAGAACCTGTTAAGAAAATAAATATTCATACACCTCAAAGCTTTATAAATCTACTTATGATAACAGGAAACCAGTGGAAGATGTTGCTCTAGTCAGGTGAGACCAAAATGAACATTTTTGGCCCATGTGTGGAGGAAAACTAACAACACATTAATCCGGGCAAACCAGATAAAGTATTATGATATGGGGATGCTTTTCCTTGTCATGAACAGTGTAGCGGTTAAAAGTTGAAGGGAAGAAGGAGATACACTGAAATACAGCTGGAGGTACAATGTAAGTGTGTGTTACAATGACCCTGTCACAGTCCAGACCCTAATCAATTGGACTAATTGGGACTATTTTTGTTAATTGCAGCGAAAAGCTACAATTATTGGTTCAGGGGAGATGAATTATGCATACAGGCTTTTTCAGATTTTAATTTAACAAAAAGAAGAAAATTAGAGCAAAATATGTTGGTTTTCATCTTCTGCAATGTGAGAAATTGTAAAAAAAAAAAAACAACAAAAATAAAAAATTAAGTCCAATTGCTTGGCCCTATGTATCAGGCATCTCATCCATCCCCCAAAAACAGACATTACTAGACATGCTGCATTATTGGTGTTCATAAATCCAAAGTTTTGACACCAAACGGCTTTTCCAGATGTGGAAACCTGTGCAGATTGATAATCCGTAGCAGCAGCAATGGCTCATGTGACAAAACACAGACAGACATCTAAATACAGAGAACAAAACCTGACATCCTAACAGCAGACAATAGCTCATTTTAATCACACAGCATGAGAGAACAGTGTGTGCCAGGAAAAGAAAACACCGCCATTAGTGCATCAAAGTCATGCTTGTGATAGACAAGGACACTACCTTTCTTTTTTTACCCTCCCTGTCACTGCAGTCTGATATTGCACTCCCTGGCCTGGGGGACGGCGTGGAGCAGAGGGACAAGGAAGGAGAAGAGGTGAGGTCTCTGATTGGTGGAGCAGGAGAGGGTGTAGGTGTGGGCGTACTTGTGGGCGACGACCATCCGGGAAAAGCTATGGTTGTGTAGCAAAAAGGAGACAGGCTGCGGGGCTTTGGAAAAGTCTGAGAAGGTGTGGGTCCTCTGGAAACATGGCCGCTCACCTCTGACTCACGTCCTCCAACCTTTGTTGTTTGTTGTAAATGAGGGAGAGAGGAACGTGTGTTCAAAGGTGTGATGTGTGGCAGAGGAGGGTGGAGATGTGGAGGGGAGACGGGCGGCGATCTGAGCTGCTGAGAGAGCATTCGGAGCCTTGAGAGAGAGGAGTTTGGTTGGCAAGTCGATTTCCGCGGCGCGGAGGTCTCTGGCTCCTTAATAGATGAAGAGGTTGGCGCTAGGAGTTTTCTGGAGTTATTATTAATATGGTCCTTGAGGAGCACGGTGAGCCTCTGCTCATGCCGCTTTGAAATAAAACTCTTTGTTGTAGCCGCCGTGGCTGGTTGTTCATGCTGTGTCACAGAAATTAATTTCAAATCTGGAAACAGGGGTGGGGTGGTGTGGGGGAGATTGTTGGCCTTCGCCAGTGGAGGTGACTTTACCTGAGCTTTTCTAAGTTCACCGCTCATCACCTGAGTTTGAAGACGTTTTACATGATGCTTACTCGTCAAAGGAGCACTGACAACGCCGCTGGGCTCTCGGCAAACGGGGTTTTGACTGTCTACGGAGGTGGACGAGGAAAACTGAGATGAAAACTCCAGAGGAATAGAAGCCACGCTGCAGGCGGCTGAGCATGCATTGCACACAGACAGAGTCACGGGGTTAACAGGCCAGCAGGGGGTGTAAGGCCTCTGCAGCGCGGCAGACAGCACAGGAAGACGACCTTTTCTGAGGATGGCAGTGAGGAGGGACAGCCGGGTGAGAGGGGGGCGATGCCGGGAAGTGGGTGTCTGCAGACACGTGGAGGAGGACAGGCTGTCACAGGACGAGAAACAAGTCTGAGGAGTGTGAATCAGGCTAGAGCCGGGCGCGAGAGAGTGCTTCCTGATCTGAACCACAGCAGGGGAGAAGACTCCAGAGCGGATAGATGAGCACTGAGAAACAGTTCTGCTAAAAGAAGCGGGAGAAGCCACAGAGGAAGACTGCATGGTGTACCAACCCCGCTCTTTATCCAAGCCCTCTGACAGGATGGACTCTCTGGAGGAAGACGGGGTGGGGAAGAGGTCTGGAGAGTTTGCGGGGCTCGCTCTGTCTTCTGGCACAGACGCTCTGTTTGCAAAGTAGCCCAAGCTATGTTCAGAATGTCCAGAGATACCGTGGCGCTGCAGCCAGGGACTGCCTCTGCATTTGTCAACAACTGTTTCCATAGAGACAGTCGCTACGGCCTCATGGTCGGGTGTATTTTCAGATGGGGCGCCGACTGAAGGAGACGCCTTGGCTCGAGAGAGGCTCTTATGATCTGGCGAAGAACTGAACTGGAAAATAAAAACATATTACATTTGTGTTAATTTTTACATTTTATTTCTAATTTTGTTTAAATTGAATATTGGACATGCAGAGTTACATTTTCTACATCTGTCAGTTACAGAGCATGTACATCTGAAAGGTCATTTTAATCCGTTAATCATCTTCCTTCTACGTTTTTAAACAAAAAAGGTTCAAATTAAATGGATTAGAAACTACATATTCATGCCAGGCAATATCAGTATTTCTTCTGTATGTGTAAATTTAATAAAACTGTCATGCAGAATATTTTATTTCTGTCTTACTCGTGGTTTTGCATCCAGCTGCACTGTGTTTCGCTCTCCTCCCTCTAAGACGTCCTTGATAAAGACAATCTCCGCTTTGTAAATGTCTCCCTCTGACATGGTCTCTCTGGCTGTCCTCTCCCGGGACACAGCTATGCTCTGACCGGGTAGAAAGCGAAAACATTTATGTGGAGGAGAGCATGTGAAACCTGAGAGGAGCTGAGGTGAACTTCACAGAGCCTGGCTGAGCTTCAAGGCTGAGCATGGGTTCACCACAACACACGCTCCAGATAATTCACATGCTCTGCTGGCATTAATGTAGCAACTCATTCCATCTGGAGACGATGCTGATTTGTTTGAGACGTATTTGTTTTCCTGTAATTATTACTTGTTTGAGTTCAAGTTTATTTTATGCAGAGTAAAATGTATTTAAAATGATATGCACTGGCTTTCAGTTTAGTGTAGCAGATTTATAGGATTTGCACTTTGGTGTTTTAATAGCAAGTAAACAAGATTCAAGCCTTCGTGAAAGCCAAATGCGTAGAGTACATAAGCATGCGCATGTGACTATTGACATATTTTAATAACTTTCCTCCGGGTCCCTTCAAAATAAGACTGTTTTAATGACATCAAAGAGACGTCTTGATTTAATAAAAACAGCTTTCGATCTAAATCTACTAGCGCTATTGACAGTTTTGGGCTTCATTTTAAAAATGTCTGAAATTTAACCCATTTCTTGAATATCTTTAAAGGGTCAAATGCTGATATTTGTATTAAACTGAACCTGTCTTTAATGAAACATCTGATGATTAAAGATAAAAACTCAGTTATGACATAATCATTGTCCAGCCTACATAAGATTTTGTCAAATTGTAATGTTTTCCTTCTACTGTATGTCTACTTTTGTAGTTTAAATTAAAATATATTCTCACAATTGTATGAATACATTCAAAAACCAAGCAAAGGCAAAAAAAAAAAAAAAAAAATCTGCAGAAAACGTAATTCTTAAATTAAGAAAAGTTGATATCTATTTTGTTGGGAAGGTTGTTTGCCCACATCTAGGGAGCTCAAAGGAGCAATAACTTCTAGGGTGCAAAATTATTGCCAAGAACTTCATGGTGATGATCGTCCTAAAAATACACATCAGTCGATTGGCAGCTGTCAGTCATCTGAACTCATTTAAAATGTTGTTTGGGGCTCTCTTGCTTTTCTTTAAATAACCAACAGTCAGAGAAATGAAAGGCTTCCAGATGAGAGCTTCCTGGAACACTGACAATTTATTTTATTTATTTTTTCATGTTAAGCAAGATGGAGCCTGAATAGAGAAAAGTTAATTAAGTTAGTTTAATTATTTCTCATGCAATTTGATGGCTGATGGTTTTACGCTTTTAATGTATGTAATGAGTTGAAAACATGAAAAGTTTTGAAATGCTACATGGCAACATAAATATTCTGATACCTACAATTCTGTCTCTCGACAATGAGAACTGCAGAACCCTAAGAAGGCAAGATTGAGATTGTTTTAGGCAACAAATTGAAGAACAAAACAAATGTATGTGAAAATGTCAAAGTTTGCACAGAAATATGAATATATCACCCTTAAGACTATTTATTAGCAAAAGAAAAATGATTTGGGGCATTTCTTCAACAGGGAGTAGGTGGAGGAGATTGATCTGTTCACAGATGATCTGTCTCATGTTATACTGTCACAACATGGTGACAGTTCAACAAATATGTAAAGACTATAAAAGTTACATAGTGCTGCTTTAAGGTTCCGGTTTTTCATTAGTTATTGCTGGAATCTTCCATTCTTTTGTCTGTTACTCTGGGAATGCTCCATGTCATGTCTACTTTGTCTCAGCTCTAGTAATTTTATTAAAGCTTACTTTAATAATTACATTTTATTAAAGTAATTTTATTAAATTCACATATATACTGTGAATTCAAAGATATCTTCCTTTGTGCTTCCACCTCAAGTAGTTTCAAACGCTGAAGGCAATCTGGGATTCACAAAGAACCAAAGAGAACACTGTCTAATTTAAAGTGGCTCTGTAATTGGACACAGAATTTATACACTTGTGTCACAAAGCTCTTGTCAGAGACATGAAAGCAAATTGATGATCCAAACTTGAGAGTGCTCTTCCTAAACTTTTTTTTTTAACAGCAGCCGGAGGTTTGAGAAACCTTCAGCAGCTTTAACTTTCGGCAGTGAGAAAATATCACAGAGACAAAGTGATTTGCAGCCAAATGTCCAAACGTAACCTTTCTCGTATATCTTTAAGATTTTTGATGACATTTTTCTTATCTCCCTGGTTTTCAGGACTTCAAATAATCACTTTTGGCAGCTATTTCTAGAGCAGCCTGTGACTTATTGTGCCTGGGTGTGAACTCTGTGTCGTGCATCGTGTTTGATTCTTTGAGATGGAGGCGTCACTCTCTTGAGGGCCATGCACAGAAGCTTCTAATGCTCTGGTCAGGCAAATAAAAACATCAAGGCAGAACCACAAACTTTACTCTTCTGGGTTATGCCTCCGTGAATCTGTGGTCAGTATAAAGTTACTTTGAAGAAATGTGCCTTTCTTCACTCTCAACTTTTCCATAGGAGTTGGAGTCCACACTTCCACAACTGTACAGTGTTTCTTTCACATGAAAACTTTTAACGAATTATTTATGGATGTTCTTCCCCTTACATTTATCTTACACTTTTACTGACATTGTAACTCTTGTTGACGTTTCTGTATCTTCAGTTCTAAATTTAGCCATATTTGGGTTGATAGAGTCATACTCTGTATCTCAGTTTGTATAACACCTCTTTCTACAAGGTTCTGATATTCTTCCTGATCTTCTTTGATATGATATTCTTCATAAATGTCAGTCAAATTACCAAGCTGAAGTGTAAGAAAACAAATATAAACAAAGTATGCCCTGATCCAATCTGACCCAGATAGAAGAACAAAAATCATCCCTGTCAAAAAAGATCCCATGCATCCTCTGCGTGATGTAGTGATGTGTGCTCATAATAAATACAAACCGCATCTTTTGTACTTTAGACTTTACAGCAAGTCAATTCGTTGTAGAGATTATCTGTTGATTTTTTTTGTTTGTTTGTTTGTCTTTTTGACTAACTGGTTAAAAATTGGACAGCAAAAAGTTTAAATTGCCTGTTTTAGAATCTACTATTTTTAGAGAATGATTGTTGATTACTGAATTAGTTGACAATTATTTCAATCAACAATTAATCTAATTAATTGTTTCAGTCCTACATTCAGTACAGATAATACAAAATAACTCTGTTGCATATTTTTTTTTTACTTTGAGAATAAGTTTTATTGAAACACTGATGGCCTAAAACTACCAAAAAAAGTGTTACTTTGCATACGATGCAGAATTTTTAACATGATGAACAGATTTTTGTTCTCGGAATTTGTGTATTTCTGACTAAAATACATTATTTTATGCCTCCTTTTTAAAGTTTGTTACATGTTGGATTCATGTTAATATATATTTAATATAAGACTTAAATACGATTAACCAGAAATCGCAGTAAACTCATAAACTTTGCCTGCTAAAGACAACAATCTGAGTATTTCACACTGTGGTTTCCACTTCCTTATTTTATCTGTTCGTTCCTGCCAAATTAAGATTATCCTGTCACGAAATAACAGGATAATGCAGGGAAATATTCCGTGTGTTTGTCAATTAAAGGCTGGACTACTGTGAGTCCTTTCTGTTTAGAAGGCAACCCCAATTACTGGATAAATCTACAAAACGCCTTCAGCTGATCCAAAAGGCTGCAGGAAGAGCCATGACACTCCTCTCCTGTAGAACCAGCTCCATCTGAGACAGACAGGCACCATGTCTACTTTTAGGACTCAGCTGAAAACCATTTTGATAAAACTTATAATTAGAGGGGCTCGGGTTATCCTGAGCTTTCTCTGTAGTTATCACTGTGGGTTCAGATTGCTTGTGGACGTCCCGACCACTTTCCTATTATTCAGTTTTTGTATTATCTGCAGATATTGATGCTACAAACTTCGCAGTTTAGCTTAGTTTAGTTTAAATTACTTTTCTTTGACAGCAAGCCACTTTTAAAGTGAAAACCAGGATCCAAACATGTGAGAGTTATGCCAACTGCTCATTTAGATGCACAAATCATTAAGACAAAAGTTTTTTCTTAAAAAGACCGTCTGTTTTTACATGTTGGAGCTCTTTCTCACTGTGACTTCCCAAAGGCCTGCCAATCCTTGGGATAATAACCTTGGAGGAAATTCAAAAATTAATGGTGTCACCTTTGAAGTCTAGATGCTGGCAGCCAGCAAGCTGACGTCAAGCTTCCAGCACCGTAGTGCTGTTACGACAGCGATGCTGGATAAACATCTTTTAGCACTTTAAGCCCTCCAGCAAGCTGCACCACAGGGGGTCAACACCAGCTCCCTGGAAAGGTTACTTTTAATATCACAGTGCACTTTCATGTACCTGTACATTTTGTTATGGTGTGATTCAGAAAAAATAGCTCTGAAAAGAAGATATTTCTTTTAATATTTGGTTAAATTGTGTAAGGATGCTATATTTAGACTTTGATGTTCACTTTTATGGCAGAAGAGCATCTTACTGGATTTCTATGGTTGCTTTAGAAAAGTATTTGATGTTGACTTTGCATAGATAAGGATGCAATTTCTGCAATGTTTGAACCAGAATCTCACATTATATTGGAAATGATGCAACAGGGATGTAATCTAAATGCGGTTAGCTTGTTTCCTCATTTCAATTTCACACAAATGTTTTTAAGAGGAATCCCCAACACGACGTCGACTCTCTCACTGCAGCTGTAACAGATCCCACATTTTTAGGAAAGTTTTCCTCAATGTTTTGGAGTGTGCTTATGGAACATTTGGACTTTTCTTCTAAATGTGCATTTTTAAGTCAGAAAGGCTTAAATCCAGCCACTCACACATGAAAACCCGTTCCATCAAAAAGGAGCTCATCCAAAGACCTTATGAAGATAAATAGCTACTGGGACTTGTTGACCTGTACTTGCCAAATGGCTCAGTTGTTTTTTTTTGTTTGTTTGTTTGTTTGTTTTTTGTTTTTTTTCCAGAAGCTGCTAATGTCTTATTATCTAGTGGAGTATTTAGATTTCTTTTCTTTTTTTTTTAATGACTGGATTTATTGCACAGGTTGCATCCTGGCTCATCACTATCCTGAAATTCAATGGACTCCTGACAGTCACCCATTCTTTCACAAATGTCTGTACATACCTAGATGCTGTTAAAACAAAAAGAAAAAAAACTGACTGGAATTCCCAAATTTGGAGGATGAGTGAATACCTATGGGAATTGCATGTGTTTATATTTTTACAATCACTTTTCTATCGAAAGGATGTTGTAGAAATGTAACAAAACCTCACCAGCTGCTCCTACAACTGAATTGTTTTTTGCCTGCTTGTTCCCAAAGATGAGGTACAAAAGCACCATAGGTACATTAAAAGTGAGATTGATTATACGCCTGTGGTGAACAAATTTAATCTTCAGTTCTCTGACATGATAAATCACTTCAGATGAAAATCTTTTCACACAATTGACAGTTGCTGAAAGAGATTTTCTCCTTTATTAACCTGTTTGAGTTTGAGGATTTATTTGTTTCAATTTGAAGAAGTTCGATTTTAGAGAAACAATCTATTTTTTATTTAAAAAAAAAAAAAATTGAAAAGCAAAATTCCAATAAATATTTCACCTTGGAAGCAAATCCTTGTACCACCGTTACGTCGGCGTGTTCATACACCAACCTCGCTAAACCAGATCATCAACCTTTGTTTTAACCTTCAGATTAGAAATGTTTTTTATGAGGTTCCTGGAAGATGATGGCACTGTTTGTGTTGTGAACCTTAGAGATTACTTTAACATTTTGCTGAGATTTATAATGAAGCCGTAAAAATCTTACTGAATAGTATCTGGCCATCAAACTTTCTGTTTGATGAAGAATTGGTGAGGACTGTAATCCAGAATGAACAACTTTCTTTAAGTTTTGGATTATGTTAAAGTAGCTTTTAATCTGTCATCAGATAATCTGAAGATGGACATTTGATTTCCTTCACAATGGGATCAAAAGTGATGTTAGCTAACTGGGACATAAATAACTTACACACTTTTAGGCCAACTTAAATCCTATAGGCTGTGGCTTTTTAACAAATCTTCTTAGATCATATTTTTGTAAATAATCTTATAAACCTCAGTCAAAGTCAGAAATGATGGTTACTTAAAAAATGTCTAAGGGAAGTTGTGTATATGTTCTTTCAAGTGTTTTCACATATGAAACCTTAAAAATATGAAAATCTAAGGTTTTCTTCACAAAGCAGGCAAATGCCAACCATATCCAACCTTGAAAAGCTCAATTCCAACCTTCTCGCCCTGCTAAAACGATGACTAAATTCCACATGTGGTACTAATTCAGATACATATCAAGTTGTTTTAAGACTGTCTGATGTCTGAACAGTCATGTTGAATTTTATCAGATTTTTACGTCATTGATTTGAGACATGCATTATTATTAAATTTACAAAAAACATTTGCCATTGAAGTTCCACAAAAGGCCACTGCTATTAGTTATGTTTTCTTTTTGTCTTCTGATCTTGTGACATTACTGTACGCTTCATTGCTGAGTAACTTTGACATTTATCCATAGATGCTGGCATCCATTATTATATATGTAAAATGTGCATTGGAGTGTGAGGTCTACGTTCTTCTTCTGCACATGCAGTTCACTTTCAAGTCCTAAGCCATTCATACAGAGTTGCGTTTGCATAATTTAGTATGACCAAGCAAAAATAAAATTAAAATAAAATAAATCAGATTTCAGTAAAAACAGGAATTAAACGTCAACACCTACTGGGTGAACATAGCCTTAGTCTGTTAATTAAAAGTTTATGTCTTTAAACCCTGAACCGTAGGTTGTAAAATCAGTTGCACAAAGTACCAGCATGTCACTGCTGCGGCTTTACCTCATCTGATTTTCCTTTCTGAACAGAAAACTTCTCGTCACTGGCAAGAATGTTTTTAATTGGTAGCTTCTGCACCACAGGCACAAAGGTAAACGCTGCAGGCTTAGCAGGCATCCTTACTGCAACCTGCAAATGTTATTGGAGAGAAAAAAATAAATATATTTGAATGTAACGCATACTTGGAAAGGCCCTCCTTCTAATGTTACTGAAATACATACGAGCAATGCAGTTCATGCTAAGTGAAATACAATGAAAACTGCTGGTACAAAAAGTGGCAGAACCCGTTGAGTTTGAAAGTTGTTCTCTCGGTTACGTCTCTCCTTTATAGGGTGATATTCCTCACCATATGATGTATCATTACTCAGATACACACACACACACACGCACGCACTCAGAGGGAGGCGAGTTAATTAAACAGTGTAGTTCAAAGCTTTGACATGCCCAGATTCTTGGGAACCATTTAGCTGCTGTCACATCAGTTCATGCTCTCATCCAGCCCAAGTTTAAAAATAACAAATAGGCATTCAATTGAAACAACCCCACAGCCTTTATTTGAAACAAAACAGTGCTAGATCTTAATTACTTTAATAATCAAGAACCAATGTGAGGAAAGAAAATGTTGAAGAAAATGACTCCAGATGATCAAACGGATTTCTTAAGGTGGGGGGAAAGCTGCCTGCCTAGGTTTGCCCATTGCTTTTGTACTCAATGGTTTAGGCAGAAAAAAGATATATATATATTTTATTTACACACATCTTGGAAACTTTTCAGATTTAAAATATTTTAACTAATGAATTAAAATAACTTTTTTGTTAACCTACTCATATTCAACTGTAAGAAAAAGCGATTGTGTGACTCATAAATTAATCTCATCAGAAGAGGTGCATTCATAGCTATTGTCATTTGATTAGGTGTCCATACATACATATCCATGTTTTATGAAATTCTTACTCTATGATCATTGAAGACCAATCAGACCAATCACAGTTTTTCCACTCTGTTACTTTTAAATTTAGCCTCAACATCCCTTTTTTCCCACAGGAGCGGCATCCCAACTGCTTCAACGTTGGCTGTGCTTTTAGAGTAATGAGATGTTATTGGTTTCTAGAATTTTTAAACACTCTGGCCATTTGCCCTTTGACACCATCAAAGTATTTTCAGATGCTCACTGGACACATCTGCTTCTTAGACCTTTTCCTGTAATTCTAAAATATGCTTCCTCGTTAAAATCACTGCAGGTCAGCAGTTTCAGACCGGCACGTCTGGCACCAACAACCATCCACATTTACCCCTCCAACCCCCCCATCCTCCGTTCTGATGCTCAGCATGAACTTCAGCTTCTTGTTTTCATCACATCTACATGACTAAATGTGAGAGTATACATTATAAAGTATCCTGTGAATGAATACATTTTAAACAATTAATGTATTTATATATGAGTTTAGTAATGGCAGCGAGAGCAGTGAGACCTTCAGTGACATACAGTTTATCTTTTTTAGTTAAAATGGTTGCATGCTGTTTTACAATCCCCTTTTATACTGTTATGTCATTGCAAACCCTTTGTTTGCTCATCATCTCAGTGGAGTAAGTTTACCCCGTGACAGACTGAGCATGTGTTTCCTGCTTGGCCGGTGAAGCCCTCCTGTAAACTAATCGCTGTCAGGGCTGCCGAGATCATACCGTCCTCATAGGTCACATTCTAGAGCTGGTCCTGGTTCAATCTGTTGCGTGTCGTCACTGTGTGTGTGTGCGTGTGTATGTGTGCCCAGTTATTGCTGCTGGCATGTTAGCCCAACGTAAGAGCCACTCAATCACTTCCTGGAGAGCCTGCACCCCTGCGTGTGGGTTTTTACGGCCACTCACATTAACTGTGACCTTCCAGAAAGTGACAAATGAACCTTAATGAAACTAAAGGAAGAAAGGCTATTAAAAAATTAAAAAATTTCCCTTCTGTTTTTCTTTTGTCTAATGATGTTTTTTGTAATGATTTTGAGACGTTTAGCTTTGTCCTCCTGCTAACATCCACATTTATTCGTGAATGCTTATATCATTACCTTAATTAAAGCTCAGGCCTGTGACTGCGGTGCTCCAATGACCTTAGCGTGTGTTTATCAAGATAGTTGATGTATGTATGAACTGTTGGGCGTGTTGCAAAGTAATGAGTTTAATTACAGACAGCCCCTCCTGTCAGACGGGAAAGTGGGTGTAAATTTAGACACCCAACAGCTGCTACTGAGCCCACAGGGCGCTAAATATGGACTACAAACATATACTGAGATTATAATACGCACCTTACGCAAGAATTAGCTAAGTAAAAAAATATAAGTACTGTACATATTTCAGTCAGTGGGATTTTCAGTTGCAGTTTTCCAATAATAAGTGGCACAGAATAAACAAATATAATATAGAAATGTATAAATATTAGGTCCGTGCTAATATTTTTACTTTGCTTATTATGTAATTCTGACATTAAATTGGTTTATAAGAGTAACTCTGACTTTCTAAATGTATCTGAAGTGATTTTCCACTTCAGTCCAGGCGGAAAGCCAAGTTAAGTATCAAGTGACAGTGTCCGTCACTATGTTGTCCATTTGTTTATGTGTGTAAGCCTGCAGGGTGGTAATGGTTAGTAGGGGGTAACGTGAGAAGGCAGCACCGAACGGTGTCGTAACGTAAAATAACCCAATTAGCCTGTTTCACATTGCAGCTCTATTTGACTTTAGGCTAAAATACTTTTATAGACCTTATGTTTCCGAAGATCAACAAAGAACCAAAGAAGTTAGCTGAGACCATTCAACAGAAAACACCCGAGAGGATGATTACTTTACATGTTTTCAAATGAACATCTATGAAATCATATAGTTTAAAACCTTCTTACCTTTCCCACATTCTTATTCAACTGTTCTGCTCTGGTTCTTCTCCATTTAAAGGGTTTTCCAACAGCCTCGGGTTCAGAAACAAAGCTTCACTTCCCATCAAAGCAAGGTGCCAGCTGTTCAGCTCCTATCATGAATCTGAAAGAGCAATAGTGTCAACCTGTGTTGTCCAACAGATTTCCTTTTATAGATGCCTTATATCCACAAATAGCCTGCAGACACCAGTCTGTGTGCTGGGAAGCAGAAACAATGTGTGACATGCCAGGACAAACTGACAGCTCCACTGTAGCTCATTTATTTTACTTTATGAATGACATAAGTTGTTTGTTTTTTTTTACCACCCATCTGAAAACACATATTTGCAAACACTTTATAAAAAGACAAAAGAATAATAAACTTTTTGTTTGTTTGTCTTTCACTGTCTTAAAATGCAAAGCTTACATATATTTCAAACATTCGGGCTGTCCTTCCGGCTTGTCCCAAAAACCTTTTAGCTTTGCCCATGAATTTTCTATGGGACTGAGATCAGAGGTTTACTATGACCGCTCCAAAAACACTAACTGTAGTACATGAAGCTTCTCTGTAGCTAATTTGGAAAACACATGTGTTTAAACTCTCTTTCATGTTCCCCCACACAGACGACGAGAAATCTTGAAGTCGCATCGGAGGGCAGAAGAACCGTTCGACTGTGAACAATGAAATCTCCACAAGTTTAATTTAATTGATAGATGGAAGTTTGCCCTGGCAGGTTTTTCTATATCAAAGCACGATGTCTTGGTCTCAGCTGGAAGGATCTTTTGAAGCCGTGATTGGGTAATATCTGAAAATACCTGAGCCAACTTAATTATAAACTCACAATGAATCCAAGTGCACCAGGCTCGCCTGCAGCAAAACACCCCACTTGCCTCTTCCCTCCAAATGTGATGCAGGTCATTTTTCTTTGACAAACACTTCAATCTCAATTGCATCCAACCAAATGAGATGTCTCCAAAAACAAACATGTTTTTTTTTCTCAGAGTGCATTTGTACCCTGTAATGTGGGTTTTGAAGTTGTGGTGTCTTAACAAAAAAAACAAAACAAAAAAAGCATGACATCATCATTTAGGCTTTTAAAAAATAGCTTGAATGCAGTATAATTAAACATTATAATTGGACTGGGGGGGGGGGTTTATGTGCTGTGTGACATTATTTGGACATTCATTGTCTATTATTACTTATTCTGGCAGGACTCTGGGGCGCCTCATGCTAAAAGAAAACCAGTTCACCTAACAGATATGTTTCTGGACTGTAGGAAGAAGCAAGAGTAGCCAGAGAGGATACATGCATACTCAGGGAGAACATGCTAGCTCCACGCAGAAAGACCCCAAGAGAGGATTAATATTATAATATTATAATATTTATAGCATTTCTCACCTGAAACAGGAAGCATTTATTCTGATTTAGTGTCAGATGATACGTAAATCTCAGTTTTTAACTGTTCTAACCACAGATGTACTGTGACTTATTTTAGAAAAATACATAACAAGCCTCTGTCTTTCTCCTTCAATTGAGCCAGCTACCTTACAAAAATGTATTTATTTAGGAAATTATTTTAAACTAGCAGCAAAAAAAATAAACTTATATAGACTAAAGAATGTCTTAAGTTTCAATATTGTTAAAGTGTTAAATGCACTTCTGTATTTACGCATCTGTTTAAACAGTATCAAATATTCTGTTTGCTTCAAAGTGATCCAAATCCAAACTATTCAACAGTCTGCTGTGACTGATATGGTGGTTTCCAATAATAAGCTGCCTGGCAGCATGAGTCTAATTCTACTGCTCGGTTGTTTGTTCGTGTATCTCCCTTATCAGTGAGAGAAAGCAGACCTCTGTTCTAATCCTTCTTACTGACGTCTTCATTTCTGTCAAAGCTGCTCTCGTCTGTTTTTCTTCCTGCTGGGTATTCCCCCCTGTCTACCCACACAGGAAACTACAATGACTTAAAGCATGGTCCAATGCTGCCACCTGTTTGCATTTAAGCCACTTTTGGTGTTGCATATTAATAAGAAGATGACATATGAAGTGTAGATTAGTGGGGCCCAAACTGACTATTTACCAAGACGTAGTAACAAAGCATGTTATGTAGAGTTTTCTCTACCATCTAACCAGACCTGCAGTGACAGGAAGGCAGGGAAGGAAACCCAAAGGGAAAGCGAAGATAAAATATGAGACAAAAAATTTAACTTTTTGTGCAACTTTGATTTGAATTTCGATGTACAATGAAGGTGACTGTGGCTAAATGTTTGTCAGAAGGTTGCACGTCCAGTTTCCTCCTGTCACATGTAAACATTCCTCACATCCTTCGATTCTAAAAGTCAAAGATGTTTCCCCAATTAAAAATCAAACAACTACACTCCAAAAAAAAACAGCATTATAATTATGAATATGTGTAAAAAATAAAGCTCTAAGTTTTTTTTAAGTAACTCTAAGTCAGTAAATCTACTTATAATTCAAATGTCCAGCTAGGTTTTAGATTTTAGGACGGAGGTTCATTACATTTTCCTGCAAAGAGGAAAAATTGGTTTTTAAGTTAATGAAGCCCAAGAGATAAAAAAAAAACTTCTGTCTTGCTCGCCTGTCAGGAGCAGCGCAGAGATCTGTGATAGAAACTTGAAGATGAAGAAAGATTTCATTGTATCTGATTACAAAGAGTCCAAGAAGGCTTTTAAATCAACATCAGAACAACTTTGTGGGAGGAAAATTGTGTTGTTCAAAGTCCAGAATTAAACTTGACAGAAACCCTGTGTAGGGATCCACTGAGGAGGGCAGCGAACAAGAGCTGTCCTCACAACCTCGACATGTTTCAAGGCAGAATGTTGGCTAGTTAAGATCTGGCATTCTAATAGACTCCAAATTAAAGACTGGGCGCTGGAATTAGATCAAACAGTAATTCAACAAAGCATAAGCTTAATGGTGTGGACACATTTACAACAATGGTGTCAGTTTTCAATTGTAATGTAAAAACTAAATGTCACAATATTTGTTGACAATCTTTAAAATTACTAATCCTGGCATTTTGATGGTCATTACACACTTTTCAGAGCCACAGCGTGTTGGCAGAATAATCTACTGACTGGGGTTAAGGCATATATTTTGTTAATCAATCAAAAATCAATCAAATTTTATTTGTATAGCACATTTCAGCAGCAAGGCATTTCAAAGTGCTTTACATAATTAAAATAAAAACAGCATGTGAGAAAGAGATTTAAAAAACATAATTAAAACGTAAACAGTGAGAAAGAGAAATAATAGCAGCACACAGAGGAAGCGTTGCATGTGCAGCAGCCTGATCAAACGGTTTAATCAGCAGACGGCCTGATCAAGTCAGGAAGGGAAAAACTTATTTCTGCATTAAAATGGGCAAGTTTTGCCAAAAAAAAATCTCTGAAAAACATTTACAGCATCAAGTTGTGATAAAATATGCCAATTCCAAGTTGTCAGAATTTTAAGTTTCTGTTTTCCAAAAATATATTTGAATTGATTGGAGCCCATGTGCATAATATTGGCTGAGATTACATAAGATGTAAAATATGGGAGATATCAATTCAGTATAATTAAGTCCACCTTGGTTTATTGCCAGAGACCCTACCAGCCTCATGGTCAGGGGCTGGACTCTGTTCGGGTCTGGAGCTACCCCAGGAGGTAAAAAGCAGTAGTGGCCTTAGAGCAGCATCAAGCTTGGCTCCTAAGCTTTGTAGGTCACTGTTATACGAGACGCCATCTGCGTCTTTCCTCAGGTCAGTCTCTGGTTCCTCAGGCAGAGATTTTTGTTTGTGTTTACGTGCCTAGTTTTAGATTGAAGTAAGTGGCCTTTTTGGAGTCGCCAGGAAAATGATCTGCTTAGCGGCTCTTATGCTCTAGTAATAAAAATGGCCATATAATAGAAGTGCAAGAACATTCCGTCCAATCCAGACCAAGTATGTTTTCCGTATGTCAGACATCTTGGCTTTAGAGCACCCTGAAATTGATGCTGTTTAATGAGTTTGCAATTGAGTCGGTGGACGTGCGTTCTTGCAACACTTGAAAAGGAGCTAAGCTGTCAGCTAATTGCCACCTTGTGGATTAGCTAGCAAGAGGAGCCAAGTACAGAGCAGAGGTGACGATGTGCTGGAAGTGTCTCTACTAGTTGATCTAACTCATACTGAACTCTTGTTTCAGCTCCATGCTCTCTGGCATGGAGCGGACTCAGAGCTGCATGCCAAAATTCCAAGAAAGAAAATATGGATGTGTTATGTATTTTTACTTTCTGTGCAATCAGA
This sequence comes from Poecilia formosa, assembly GCF_000485575.1. Classification (NCBI taxonomy): domain Eukaryota; kingdom Metazoa; phylum Chordata; class Actinopteri; order Cyprinodontiformes; family Poeciliidae; genus Poecilia; species Poecilia formosa. The sequence continues at coordinate 702,667 of NW_006799954.1, read as the reverse complement.
GAAGGAAAAAAAGATCACCATATATTCAGTACATTCAGGCAGCCAGCTGACCTCATTCTTTAGGTCAGCTGAACTTGGAGACGACTCTATGCATGATGGGTATATCAATTCAATTGCCTCTCTTCTTGTCCTGATGCACCCATCACTCTGGAAGAGGATAAACCTGGACTCATCAGAGCACATGACGCTCCACTGCTCTTTGTGCTTCCTTGTAAATTGAGTATTTTCTCTGGTTAACATCATTTATTATAGGTAGACAGACACATTTGAGTAAACTGGAGGCACACCTGTGGATTTATTTTAAGACCACACCTGAAACACTGCTTTCTGATTTGACATGATTGTAAAGTCAAAAGAAGTCAACCAAGATATCAGGCAGAGAACTGGGCAGCTGCATAATTCTGGTTCCTCCTTGGGAACAATTTACAGACACTAGAAGGAGCCGCGTTCATCTGTTCAAATGATTATATTCAAGAATAGGCATGATAGGAAATGTCCAGTCATCATACTGCCCAGAGAAGAGCATGTTTTGGTTTGAAATGTGTTGATTGACCCCAGGACAAAAGTGAAAGATCTCATGTCAAAGATTTCTGATGCTGCTGAAGTAAAACAGTGTTATTATCAGTACCACAAGAAGCGTGCCCTGCACTGACATGAACTGAAAGGTCACTGAGAATGAATCTTGCCAAATACTGATGAAATGAACATTAACTTCTACAATAAATCCCTAACATATTATGTCATTACTGTGGCATTTAGTAAATGGAAAAAATTTGTATTTCTAACAGACCTAAAGAAGAGAGGGATTTGACTCAGATTTACCTTCAGACAGTGTTTTTGTTTTGTTTTGTTTTGTTTTTTCTTCAGTGTATGTAAACTCCTGGTTTCCTCAGATAGACAGATAGACAGGACATTTTTGTTTTCTCGTGCTTCAAAGTGTTTTTTCTGAACAATCCTGGATCTGAATTCTGAAAGAGAAAGCGAGATCCCCCCCAAAAAAATAAGGCTACAAAAAAACAGTTTGGTTTTCTTGCAATTAATCCTGTTGCACTACGTGAACCACTTGTCACAGTGCTCTGTGTGCCTGGCACACTAATTTCCACTTTACATCACGATATTACTTGTTGGTGTGCTGGTCTATTCTGTTGATGCATAGAAGGGGTTGTTTTTCATTTTAACAAGATGCAAGAGGGAGTAGAGATAATACTGGTATGCAGAAGAGTGATGTTGGTTTAATTAATGATTAAAGATAGGAGATTGCATTACTTGGTTCTAAAAGGGCTTTGATCCGACACAGACAATCTATGAAACAAGGCAGGAAATGTTTTTGCTAAGACTTAAAAACAGAAGAAAGTGACACAATAAGAGTCATTATAAAGCAGTCAAACATCAACAACTAACAGTCAAGAAAATATTGAGTCAAGTGAAAAGATGTCATCGTGTTTTGAGCATGGTGGAGTACAAATGTTACGAGGTGAGTAAAAGAAAAACAGCTTCAGAAACATTAATTTCCTGTCATTCTGCTGCTGGTACACTTGTAGTTTTGGTCCAATTTTAGCCCACATTTTGTCTCTTTTTTTTCCTCACCATTTTCTTTCTTTCATCTTCCCCACAGCTCCTGACCTTAAATCTGAAATGTGTTTCCTAATGTCAATAACCTTTACACTTTGGTCACAATAGTGACCCACGCCCACAATCATCTGCTCCCATCTCTGCAGGTATTAAGACATGTGTTTCCTCAGTGAGAATACCAACAGAAGTGGGACATCATAAGCTAAACTCAGCACAGAAATCCGGGCTGCATTTTTGCAACACCTTCTCGACGTCGTTTTCTGGAACATGTTTGGGCCTCTTACTTATTCAACATTGGCATGTTTGGTCGTTGTTGATATTACCCACTTAGATTTCCTCCTCTCTTTCAACACTGAAGATTTTAACTTCCTGTCTTGTGCAAAATGACTTCCTTCATCATCCCTGAATTCATCAACGCACACCCTGCTGTTCATCTTTCCGTTTGTAAATGCTGTCAACAAACACAAACTGCCGATATGCAATTGGAAACTCAGGCAAAAGCTTCAAATGCCTGTGCTGCTTTTTTTACAGATGTAGATGTAAAGCTCTGTGCCTTTGATTGGAGAATATATTATCAGAGAGGGACTAAGCTGCTGCATCCCATGATTACCCTGCCAGACTTCTCTGACCTATTATAAAGTAGTTTCACATCCATTTTACTTTCTGATAGAAACGCAATCTTTAGGATTTTTTTTTCTAGAGTTTAAATCTGGCCCTCTAAGAACCTGATGCAGTTGCACGAGTGGCTTAAGAGCTAAGATAATTTTTTTGGGTTGGAAAATGTTTTAAAATACACAGTAATAATAGAATAATTCCCATTTTGAACAAAAAATGTTGCGATTTGTTTCCATTGTCACTGCAGTGAAGTACTTTAAAGAACTGGGGAGATAAACTTTCATGCAAACAGTCATTGCCCACTATGATTAGATAAAACTTTGTTTCATTTTCTAAAATCACTGTGGTAAACATAGCTCTAATTTTTTTTAAGTCTGATCCCTGTACTGGCCTACTGACTGATGGTGGACAGGGGCATCAAAAAGACAGAAAGAAGACTTCATGCATCAAGAGTTCGTTTCCCTGCTGTTGTCTCTGAAGATACCTGACTTTGCTTTCTTAAATCTTAAAAATGTGAATCGTCAAATTGAATTCATGAGATGGTTTTAATTAAATTAATAACTGTACAAACTATTTTGGTGTTCATGAAAGGTTTTATTTTTGAAAATACAGCTGCGACTCATGCAAAGTGTTATCATTTGTTAGGACTATGTAACTGCATTTGCTGACATTCTTTGTTATTTTAAGTAGAAGCTTAAAAAAACCTCTTCTGCACCAGCACAATAATGTTAGTATTCCAGTTTGAAGTTTGATGTCTACAGAGATGAAGAAAAGACAATAAACACTCTGAAAGAAGCAGTACAAAAAAAATCTTTTTAAATAGACATTTTGAGTTTATTGTTTTCTTTCTTGTTCAGGGCTACTGTTAAGTTATTTAATAGCTTTTATGGATCTGATTTTTGGTTTTCTTTAGTCAGTCAGTCAGTCAGTTTTCATTCTTCAAGGGGTCTTTGTATCCAAGCCCTTTCTTTCTTTGTGCATTTATGCTTTATAGATTTTTCTAAACGTCATTTTGTTGTCTTATTAGCCAGGTTACAAGGATTGTCTGTGTTTTGGCACTTTGAGCATAAACACTTCCAATCACAGATGGAGTAGATTAATATTACTTTAAAGTTAGCCAGATTTCATACACTTTAAACTTCTTACAGTCAATATCTTCCCATTTGTCAAAGCTCTTCTTGTTTATCTTTCGTTTGTCACCTTAACTGGCCTGTGGGTTGACTTCAAAATAAGATGAATAGCAAAAATGTCTTTGTTGCAGCTTCCATCTTTTCATAATTTCTATTTTTCAGTCATTCATCCTTAGTCCACATTTAGGCTCTTTGGGGTTAAAAAATGACTGTAGATGTTCCACACATCTCTCCAGAGGCTTCTTTCAAGTTTCTCTGGCATTAGAGAGGTGTGAGAAGTGCCTAACCATACCTCTTTTTTGAAATATTTGCCAAATGGAGAGTGCAAGAGAGGATCCCCAGGGCCTTTTCTGTCATTTCCAATTACACTTTCCAAATATTTCCCAAAAAAAACATCTCTCTTTTGTAGTCTCTCAACCTAACCCAATCCTGTTCTCTTATGTAGGGTCCGTCAGTAAACAGTTCTGTTGAATTTAAAGTTTTATTTAGACATGTCTCACTTAGTCACTACCACTTGGTTTGAGCACAGGTGTCCTCTTGCTCTTTATCTGATCAATGCAGAATTAATCAACACAGAAAAATGATGTTATCCAAAATACTCAAACACTGATGGATAAGAAATAATTATTTTATACACTGCTATAAAAAGTATTTAAAGGGGATATCAGTGTCTTCCCATGTCTTACACCAAGCATGAAGTAAAATTTGACCCCTTCCTGTAAACTCGTCATTATGCCTTCTTTAGTTTGCATGCACTAAATGCAGAGTACCGCCTCCAATTGGATGATGGTGGATGAAGTTATCACATTTACACAATCTAATTCCTAAGTTTATAAAATATATCATGACTTTTGCACAGTATAATTGCTATGTTGCAACAGGAAAGTGCTCAAAACCTTGTATTCTGAAGTGACAGCAATACGATTCTGTATAATTACAATATGTTCATCCCAATTTTTTTCATTCCTTTTTGGTGCCAAAGGACAGACTACACTTTGGACTGCAGCACCTGGTACACCCTGTGTTAATAGACTAAAGGTTTAAATATTTAATTAAGCCATTTCAACTTTAATGTCCTCCAGACAAGTTGAATAAAAAATACTTGGTTGTGGTCTTTGTTCCCTGTGAAAAACTTTATTCATCCTTTTTAATAATAGAAGTGTGAAGGATAGTTTTTAAAATTAACAGAGATTATCGTTTTCTGATGTTGTGGAAGTTCAGAAATGTTTAAAGGTTTGTCAATTTTATTTGCAAAGTAAAATTTAGAGTTTCCACTTGTAGACAAATTTGATGGATGTTGGTTTGATCATTCAGGAAAGATGTCATTTGCCTGTGGCTGCAGAGTAAAAGCAAAAACTAAACGACTACTTGATGTGTTCAACATAACAAATTGCTAAACCTGTAGTAGCTTATTTATCTAATTATTTTTGAATCAATCAACTGACGCATCGTGGAGAGGTTTACTTTTCAGCACAGAGTTTTTATTGTGGCACTTTTCCGAGCCTGCGGAAACTTGAGCAAGATTTAGACAAGCCTGCAAAAGCACTGGGTACCGACCAGACCTGATGGAATTGAAAGATGGATGAAGGGACAAATGTGCTGTGACATTTCTGTTATACAAGTAACCAGGATGATGAAGATGAAACCAGGATGGATGTTTCAGCAAGAAATTGATCTGAAACACACTGCCCAGAAAACTCTCAATTACCTTCAGAGAAAGAAAATATGACTGCTGTGACCCAGTCAGTCACCTGACCCGAGTCCTATAGAAAATTAGTGCAAAGGACTAAAAGTCCTGGAAGGAACTCACAGAACCAAAGAGAGGTAAGGAGTTTGAGTGTGAGGTTCTGATTCTTGCAATTCTGCAGAATGGGTCAGAATCGCATCGAGCAATGAAGGTGGCTAATTTTCTTAGATTTAAAGATTTCAGCAACACCAACAAAGTGTTAAATATACTTATGTAACTTTAAGGATATTTATATTCATAGTTTTGCATGTGTGAAAAAAAAACAAACATCTGGAAATCCTTTTATCTAAATTAACCCTTACATTTATTCAACATTAGCTATTACAGTAGATTAGGTTTTATTAAACAACTAATTTAAAACCTATGAATAACATTGACATAGTGGAAGCTGTGATATGGTTTTTTGTACACTTGATTTCATATCTAGATAATTGTACATTCTGGGTGACTACCAGATTATTTATTATGCAAAACTAGAAATGGCAGAGGGTGGACTTTCGCTTTGCCATGACTGTGTTACATTTTGAACAAGGGCACCTGGGAAAATTGCTGTCCTGATGGAAAACTAATTTTCCCGTCAAAGCTGCGCTCCTCCCCCTGGAATCATCTCCCCGACTTTCAGAAAGGCCTCCTGAGACACTTTCCCAGAGCGAGTCTGACCTTCCATTAATTGACTCTAAATTAAATTGTGACAATGCACGGGCTTTCCAACAAGACTGTGTCCTCAGAGGAGTTTCACCCAAAAGATGAAGAAGCATTTTAATCTTACCAATTGCAAACCTACAGGAGGTTGTCATGTATTTCAAGAACTTGTGGATAATAGTCAGTGATCTGCAGTGATTTTCCCGTTTTCACCCTAAACATCACTTTGGAAATGCCTTCCGCTGCATCTTTAAGACAAAAACAACAACTGGAACAGAAGTTTGCAGTTTATTAAGAAAAAGAATCACTTTTATTACTGTGAGAATATAAAATGTGAAACATAAAGTAAAGTATAAACCACATTTACAATTTGCATATCTTTGTCTTCAGAAGTGAATAAAAAGCTCTATCATCTTTTTCCTGCATTGTGTTTATCCTCACGAGACATCATTTATCTTTAACTTGAAGACAGAAAATAAAGCCTCAGTGAGATCAGATTTCCTGCTGCGCAATCTGTTTAACAAATCATTTCATCTCAGCACAGGCCAAAACAAGTAAAAGGCTTCACATTGGGTACAAACACTTATGTAAGTGTGAGGTGCCTAAATCTTGCAGAGCGCTGTAACACAGAGACAGCAAACATCAGTCGTTGCTTAATGGTTTTGACAAACAAAGCAAATGTTTTCACTTTCACAAATTGGTTCTATTAAAAAAAGGTTTTAAAAAGACTTAAATTCAACTCTAAATGCAGCAGTTGTGGTTGACACTAAAAATACATTCCACTGGTTTTACAATAATCCTTAAGTTTAAGTATGCTAAAAAAATCACCATGAATGTTAGGTGTGGACTTGGAGCTTTTTTGAGGCTTTTGGTGCATCCTATGACATTTTTAAATAATGATACAACATATAAATAAAAAAAAAATTATATATATATATATATATATTTATATATATATTAAAAAAATTTAATTTATTGCCAATATTCCCTCCTAAGCACAGGATCAAATTTGTACAAACAAGCTGAATTGTGTAGATACATTTCTTCTGTTATTTAAAAATCTTGGTCAAATAAGACCAAAGATTAAACTTTTTGGCAGATGGTGGTGGCAGTATTATGCTAAGATTCTGCTTCAATGTTAATGTGGGGGTTAATTCAGAAGTAGCACAATGTCCAGATTCATTATCATAATCTCAACTCAACAACTAGAGCACTGAAACATGTTCACAGTTAGCATCTATTTTGAGGTTTATCAAAAGAAAAAATATTTCCAACATCATTTTTATAACAGATAGAGCCTGGCAGCAGTAAGTTTATGTAGTGGATAAAAATGGGACTTCATTGTGGGTGTTGGTTGAGGTTTCTTTCCTAAGGAACATTTATCTAAATATTAATTGGAATGTATTATAATTGAACCTGCATCAGAGAAAATCTGCTATAAATATACATTTTTGCATCAGATTCTTGTTTCTAAAAATCTGTTAATTTGTGTCTTGTATTATCAGTCCACGTGTTTAAAAATATCTTAAGTAAATCCCTAAAATCCTAAAATTAATATGGTTAACAAGCCCATGGTGAGCGAATGTAAACTCCTACGCTTCAATGTATATCCCTGAAAAAGAGAGGAACCACCACTGGTCCCTGTACGGCATCCACAAAGCTCCAAAATGGGCTCAAAATGAGTAAAAAGCACCATCATAACACCCCAAAGTGCCCACACTGGTCTGCTTGTCAGTCACGAAGCCGCTGTCTTCTGGGAATCTGTGACAAGAGCTCAACATCTTCATCTGAGGTAGAGGGGTGAGTGAGTATAATCCGGGGGATCTGCAAGATGAAAAGGAAAAGAGTGAGGGGGGAAAAAGCAAGTTGTATTTAAGAGTTAGTTTTTATATGCTTAAGGGGGAAATGGAATTTACGTGTTAACTATAGCGCCTTGCAACATATTTCTACCCCTTGACATTTTCCACATAGTGTCACGTTACGACCACAAACATCAGGGTGTTTTACTGGGATTTTGCATGATGGACAAACACAAGTTGAGCATCATTGTAAGGCGAGGAAATGCTAACATGGTTTTAATGTGAAATGTGTAATTTATTCCAAAAATGTATCCAATTAGAAAACAGATGTATAGTGAAAACCAGGTGATCTATGCCACTGTATGAAAGGTGTGTGCGAAAATGGACGGCTCACGACCAGGTGAACTGCTCTGCTTAGCAAGACTGACTTGGGACACCCAAGTAGCCATTGCTTGTATAATCCCTTATGAACATTGTTTAAAGCTGTACTGTCCACATCCAGGCAGCACTTTTAATTTGTTCAGTTTAGAGTTGCAGGTGCTGAATGTAACATTGATTTTCCCAGGATAAGCGATCCTCAAATGTGAAGAGCGCTCACACTGGGAGATGGGCGACACGCATTAGAATTACCCAGTCAAACTTCAGTCTTTGTCCTTCACTTGAAAGTTCCTGATTATAAAGGCTATCAGTTGGTTTTGACTGAATTTATGCTATTTTGAAAAGAAAAATGGGCAAATATGTAACTCTCAAAATGTACAAAGCTGGTAAAGATGTGTTGCTAACAATTCAACAAAACATCAAATTACCAGAAATGCACACCATTCTTTTTGGATTTTAACAAATCTTTTTTAATCCAGATTAAAAATTATACAATTTGTAATGGTTTAACACAATATCTAACAAAAAGAAGTCAAAAACACCTATGGATGTAACCAGAGGAAAACTGTGAAAGAAATCATGGGGTGCAAATACTGGGAGCATAAATAGTAAATTGTAGATAATCACTAATCTACTTACGGACATTATGTGATTCATCTCTTTGAGTGAGTCCAGTTTTAATTCCTCTGCTTCGATTTCAAACAGGGTTCTGTTCAGATCACTGTCAGAATCACACTGAAACACATAAAAAAAAAGTTTGCAGTATCAACAAAACTGAACCAGATGTGCAAGGAAAGAGAAAACATTAACAGTGTTCTGTTCTGTTCTGTATGTGTCGGGATTGGGAGCTGCAAAACAATGTCAGATTTTAAAAGACTTTTTCTGCTCATGCTGAAAATTGAGTCAAAACACCCACAGCACTGTTCCCATTGCAGACAACAGCCTCAATCTTCTTGGGCAAACATTTTTCTGACTCCTCCAGCTGTGACTGTTTGCTGATCGAGCACAGCAGCCGACCCGCCGCCGGGTCTGGTGGATCCTGAGACACGGCCGGGACGTACACGTCTGAGGGCGGCAGCCTTTCTCTGAGCACCTTCAGCTTAATGCAGCACCCGGCATTCCTGAGGGCAGCAACTGCTTCGTGGTGGGTCGCACCCTGCATGCTGACGCCGTTGACCTAGAAGGGCAGAGGTGAAGTTAGAAATTGCTGCAACAAAGAATGGAAGCGTGAGCACAAAGCCTGGAAATAACATGTCTGGGAATTCATTTTTTCTGTATTTCTTTTTTTTTTTTTTTTTTTCATTCACATTGTCACTGAGGGAAGTCCAAGCTGAGAATTCTCTGTTGGTCATGTGCTGCCCCCCACTGGTGAGAAGTGATAAACCAAGGGTTTATAGCACAGCAGATTGTCCATGCAATATTTTCCCACAGCAAAAAGAAGTTAAAGTTTCTGTTTTCTACCTCAAGTACTCTGTCTCCAACATGGATCCCAGCCTTTTCGGATGGCCCTCCTTGAGCTACTCTGGAAATAAAAATGCCCTGAGGGGGAAAAAAAAAGCAAACTAAGTTGGGGATAGGGTTAGAGTTTACCCTAACCCTATCCTATCCCTAACCTGGCTCCTTCAGATCACATTCGTCCAGAGAGCCAAGAAGCTACTGAATGAATGACTGATGAGCTATGTTGCAACAGATTAGGCAATTTTTCCTCTCCTACTCCACCACTCACTTCATCTTGATCTTTATAAGGCAGAGAACCTTTCCCACCAGCGATGCTGATCCCCAAACGACCACTTTGGCCAGATACTTTGATCTGCAACTGAAAGAAATGCTTTCATCACTAATAAACCTTAGATTATATGATACGAGCAGCTCTGTATAGCTAACAAGAAGCAAAAATGGATTATGAGTACACAGAGAGGCTCTCCTGATATGGTTCAGACGATGCCAGAGGGACGTTTTGACATTTACGTAAGATGCAGAGTGAATTTACTCTTAACGGCACTTGAGTGGTGGATGATTCTGCAGGAAGACTCGTCTCGCTCAGTGGAGAAGATCTCAGGAAGCCTGGGACTGATGACGTCTTTGTCTTGCAGACAGGGTCTCCATGGAGACCGGACCCTGCATTAAGAGCTCTGGGATGTGAAAAATTCTTGCCCTCTTGGGCTTCACCTCTCTGATGGCAAAACGGGCACGGCCCAGCTTCTCTTGCAGACAGGCGACCTGCACAGCTCTGGTGATAACAGAAAAACTGGTGCGTTCACTGACCGCCGGCGAAAAACATGCAAACATTTCCAGACCGTATAATTTATTGTTTCATTTAGATATCTTCCAAATACATTCTTTTAATAGGTTGACGTGTTCTTGATCAACAGTTCTTACTTCTGAAGGTCTTTCAAAGGTTTTCTAATTTCTTAGAACATTTTGACTGGTTACAACTACAAACCTTGATGACTTTTATTGGGATTTATGTGACAGAAATATTAATTTTGGGAAATGCCTGTGCTGATTCGAGGTAACTCTAGAGGAGCTGCAAAGATTAGGAGCTCAGGTAGGAGGACATGTTGACAGAATATTTATTAAGAAGCTAAGCAACTTTCAGTCTTTACAGATTAAAAAAGAAAGACAGAAACTGACTGATTTCAGCAGAAGTAAGTTTTAAAGAGGAAAAAAAGAGGAGAATTCACACTTTCAACTGTGGCTGCAGAGAGATCACAGTCTACAGGATTTGTCAGATCAACTAGAAATGACTGAACTCATGAAACTTTCATGGAAAGCATGAACAGACTTTCAATGTTAGTTTTCTTCAAGAAATGTTACTTACATTTTAATAAGGATTATAGTGTTTGGACTGGACTGCATAAAAAAGATTTAGTATTCCTGTTGATCTAAGCAGATCTAGAAATTTTCAATTTTAAAGCTGAACCCAAACCAAAGGGAAAATGATCCCTCTAGCTAATATATTTATTTCTCCTTAAAGAGAATTTTTTTTTTCATTTGTTTAAAATTTGCCGTTTGATTTTACAAAGGCTTGCTGTCAATATGATAGGAAGCCTTCTGTTATTTTTTTTTTCTTTTTAATCACAATGTGTGCTGCTCCGCAGTGTGCAAACTGTATTTTATCATATCACAGGAAATCAAGGGGAAACCAGTCATTGAAAGACCCTCAGGCATCCTGGAGCAACTCAAGCGAAGAACAAAAAGTAAAGCAAATCCTGGTTCTCCAGCTGAAACAGAATCTACACAGAACATGAAATAACTTCGCCGAAACCGACCTCCTCTGCTGGTTCAGCTTTTTCTTTGCTCCTCTCCAGCTCACAGCAGCGAGCGCACACATTGTTCTTGACGGCAAACATCTGAGGTCCCCCCTGCAGCCTCTCTTTGGTCTTCATCCAGCTGAAGTCTGGGACGGTCCAGCTTTGACAGCCGGCCCCAGGGGGCTCGTCACTGTGAGGATTTTTAATCTCCTATAGATAATCAGAAGAAATCAGCTATTGCTGAAGAAGATGGCGGATCTGTGGAGGGAAAAAGTCTCCTATTTCACAAAAAAGCAGGAGCTATATTAAAATCCTGCTTCCTTATCCAGAGAAGCTGCTTATTTTGCAGAGGGTTGAAAGAAAAAGTGAGATTCACAATGCAACTCCACAATTGTTCTCCAACTACATACCTTTGATTAAACCTGGAATCTGAACAGACAACGTCAGAAACAGAAGTGGCATGCAGGACATGCAGGGTGGAGGTGCTCTACATCATGCTCAGCTGGTCGGACGCAACAGGAAAAACAAAAGGATCTGGGATCTGTTGCGTTACCTCCAAACGAGACGGTTCGATTCTCCTCAGCAGCCGATTATCTTTCGACAAGAGTCATTTTGAACCCGTTGAGCCATTTATTTTGCTACACTCTGTTTATCTCGCATCACTTTGAGGCAAAAAGCAATCTGGAGGAATACCAAATGTGGATTTAGTGTTGCACTCATTTTTATTGATCAGTGGTTTAAAAAAAAAGAAAGAAAAAAAAAAGAACGTCAGCAAATCTCAAGGTTTAGAGCCAGTCTGAGATCTGTTCTGTGCAGCTTTATCGGAGAATAATTAGAAACAAAAAATAAAAATAAAAGGAAAACTGTTTAAACTTTTTGCTCTGGCTCACTTGGTGCCATTGATTTAACAACAAAACAACAGTTTTTTTAATTACCATTAAAAAAAAAACAAAAGGAGGAAAGCAACAATAAGAAGTGCATCCGAGAGAAACCATAACATTTTAGAGCGATCATTATGCTAAAAAACAAAAATAAAAACCCTCAACCTCCCCAAAGCTCTTGATAAATCATCTACACAGTACTCCTTAAAAGGAGGCAAAATTTAAAAAAGTACAAATACATCTGTTTTGGCATCTATTAAAAAAAACAAAAACAACAATGCAAAGCAGTCAGGTACAGCACATTTAAATAAAACATGATCCTTACAGCGTAACAACACTGCAGATGGCAATTTAAACTTGATGTGCAGTACTCAAATTTCAATTTGAATAATCTAATAAACATCCAAAAAATAAGATCACCCAGTGGATTAAATAAGACATTAGTGTTTTGTTCATTACCTTGATTTAAGCAAAACATATAAAGATGTACCAAGTAAAAGAGAGCAGGAATCTTAAACCGATTAAGAAGATACTTGCTATACACTTATTTACATCTGAGCTGCCAAAAAGTATAAAAGATTCAGTATTCACAAGAGATTTACAACAATTTTTAGATAAGAATGTCCAAAAACACTCCTGCTTTTGTTTGCCCCAAAATGTAGAAAGACCCAGTGTTTAAAAAAAAACAAAAAAAAAACATTTAAGAGGTTTATAGTGCAACTACCTAAAAATCCTTTAAAGATGACTTTTGAAAAAAGTATTTCGTCTTAAAAATATATTGTCAAAAAAGGAGCATCTCTCTGCCGTGGAGTTTTGCTAAAAAGAGGAAGGCACAGCGGCCCAGGTACAGTTTTATTTTTCCACAGGAAGTTGGAGGTGTTAGGCTCTTGCATGGCATGACCAAACGAAGCGGGAGGTCAAACTGGGACTTGTGGGTAAAAGAAAAGCTAGGGAAAAAATAAAAAATATCAAAATGCAACAACGAAGGGCTGCAAGGTTGTGCAGGACGATATGGCGAGACACAGAAGGATTTAAAAAAAAAAAAAAAAAAACACTTCTGAGGTAAAGGTCAGACAGACGTAGTGACTCCGTCTGCAGCGTTATTGACCTCGTTTTTGTTGGAGTCCAGGCCTTTGGCAGCGTTCAGGTCGTTGCGGAGGTTCTCGGCTGCCTTCTTCATGGTTTTCAGCTCGCCGGGGTGAGGAGTGGCCCTTCGTAGCAGAGTTCCCTGTGAGACGGATGCAGATTGGGTAAATTATGGTTGCAGGTTTACATTTTTAAACATAGAATACCAGTTCATAAGCGAAATAGAGTCATTGGTTATTGTGAGCAAAAAAAGTCTTAAATATATCCTTTTTTTTTTGTAGCAATATAATCTGCTACAATGCAAACCTGTAAACTGACCACATCAACAACTAATCGTGTTGTACAAAATCGCTGATTATAAGTTCAGAAAACAGATTCAGGTGCAGAGGAGCAAAGCTGCACCTGAAGGTTGGAGGATGGTAAATGTGTAGGGAATGGTGGTGTTGCAGAAAGAAGGAACAAATATCCAGAAAAGTGTAAAAATGCTGAAACTGAGTTCTTTTAAATCAACCCACTTTGATTCATTCTAGTCTTCATTCCAACATTTTTGGTAGGATGGAAAAACTAACTGTTTTTCCTTGTACTTTGTCCGACAGAGACAGTGTCTGCTTACGGAGACATTGCTCTCTCCTCACTGTACCTTTTGGTAAGATGAACTTAGGACAAACTGTCCAATTTAAAAAGGTGGAGAAGGGAAATTCCACAAACTGTGATGTCTTACGTATACCTCAGAGAAACAGGAAGTCATAGATTTTAAATAAAACTTCCTCAATACTGTAATTCTCTTTAAGAATATGTTAAATTGCTTCCGTTAGATGTATTTCTTAGGAAGCTTTATAAATGAAAACACCTTTGGAACCTTTTTAATTTCTGCCCAAGTTGTTTACCCCAACCGAATAAATGTTTTCAATCTGTGTAGATCCACGTGTTTGGTCGCGTGTGGAAATGTCTTGTTTTTTTGTTGTTTTTTTTCAAACACACGATCCAGATGGCTTGAAAGTACCATAAGGTAATGCTGAGTGCAATAGGTTATATGTAGAGTGTGCTGAAAGCGCAGAAACACAGAACCCAGGCTTATCTTAGAGAAAATGAATGATTGAAACTTGCAACAAATGAGCATCCATTCCTTATCTTAATTAGCCTCACTTTAGGAAAAAAATAGGACTTGGCCAAATGCAAAAGGTTATGATTCTTCATGATTTAAAAAATAAATCAGGTCCCGTGTTTAGTTTCTGGGTGTTTTTTGGACATACGTTTAAGAGCTGTGAAATGATCAAACATCTCCCTCATTGTAACCTGTTTACCCCTCAAACAGAGGACTGAAATTAAAGCATACATTTCATACTATGTCTTTTAGAAACATTTCTGTAAATGTTCAAGATTTGGCATACAACTGAATCTCAGGTAATTCTATCATATTAGAGCAGCAAAGAAAGGGTTTTAAAACAGAAATGATGTCCTGTTGTAAATAAGCAGATATTACAGCATCAATGCAGGGTGACATGGAAGTCATTGCAGAGGCGCAATGCCACGTGACTCTGGAACTTTGATTTCAAAACCAAATGCAAAATGTATCTCAATCTGAGAAGTGAGAAGTGTACCTTGGACAAATGTGCAGCCCTCCAGTCCATTTTCTCCTTAAATCAGGTAAAATGCTTCTAACTTTTGCGGCAGACCATTCTTTGGGTGTGTCTGTGTGTTCTCAGAGCATTTAGCATTGGTACTGTCCTAACTTTGTCAATTTCCCCATTAACCGTTAAAAGAGGTTTTGCTGCACATTAATCTCAATGCTGCAGTATTTGTCATTTTTTCCAAAACCTTTTCCTTCCACTAAACTTTCCATTATCTCTCTTAGGGGGGCTTAGTTACAGAGCAGAACATACTATAGTCACCTATAAACAAAAGAAAATGTGTCCGTGTCATGAATCACTATGATAAAGAAGCATCACTTCATGAATGTAATTACAGGAATACATACATATTTCAGGCTTCAAATTTACTGAGGTGTTTCTGTGTCTATGCTCTTTGATCTTACCGGGTCATCGTCGTCGTCCTCACCCTCATCCAGGAAGTGAATGGAGCTGATTCTGTTCATGGCTTTGCCGTCCCAAGCCTCATCAGCCATCCCATTCACAAGGCTCTCCAGAGCTCCAAAGCGGGCCAGGTTGTCGTAACCTGGAGGTTTTTTTTTTTTTTTTTTAAGAAACAAAATATCTTGTCTTAATGAGGCTCTGACAGAAAGGACAATGACATCTAAAAATAGCAATAGCAAACTAAAGGAAGTTATTTCAGCAGTCGATATGTTTGTCACAATCCGCTCCCAGCTCAATAAATGAGAGCTGTCACACACCCGGCTGCTAATAAGAGAGAGACTGAAACTGCCAGATCACAGTTTCAAATCCCAGCTTAGTCAAAGGCTCACAGCAACACGGTCCCCTGCCCCCAACCGCAGCCTCACCCTGCTGACTGTGTCTGTCTAATACCTGCTTCTCTGCCACAAGAGAAGGACACCGTGCCACATAACAAGCAGGTTTTTGAGCAACATACTGATGAAAAAAAAAATAAAAGAATACTTGCAAAAATCTGATATAATATACAAACAAGAATCGCTGAGATTTTACAGCCAGTCATTCGCATCCCAATGCCATATTGGTGAGTGTTCAATGTCAGGCAGCCAGGCACTGTTAAGCCTCTTTTGGCTGCACAATCCACAACATTTCTGGAAAAACTCAGCCAAAGACGGCCTCGGGGGACAAGAGAGAGTCTGATGCATCAAAGGCTCAGCGATCCTTTAGAGGACCTTGTAATTTGTCAGATATCACAGGATCAGAGTGCACAGAGCCCACAGCGGTTCGCCGAGCAGATCATGTGATAATATCAAAACCGCAGGGCAGTAAATACTTGGGCGAGAACTGATGAGACACTTCTGAATGTAATCAAAATGGATTGTAATTTGAGTCAGGAGGTAATTAATTGGCATCAGAAAAAATGTTTCTGCGTCTAATCACATGCATGACTTAAAACTTATTGAAGATTTTCACAGAAATGAAGTACCTGAGTCACTAGGCTGCTGAGGCAGCACAACGCAGGTGAGCACCTTCTCTCCTGAGTCAGGATCTTCATCCGTCTGAAAAGTGAGGAGCGGCTTGGACTGGTTTTCTGACAACCACAGGGCCTTCAGATGCAGCGTGGTCAGCGACATCGGCAAGTACGGCAGGCTAAACGGAACGAAAAAGAAACCACAGAACCAGCAACAATCTTCAGGTTATTGTTGCTAGAGTGATAATCAAGTCAAATGTTAAATATTCTTAACAGGAGAAAGAGGATTAGAAGGAACAGGTAACATGAAAATGTTTTTTCAGTAATTTAATTAAAAGTGTGAAAAATGCATTATATTCAGAGTGTAAGTCGAATCAGACTAAAAAACTGCATCAAGAAGAGGAAATGAACATACATAGTCCAGACTTGAGAAAGTTTACCAGGAGATCTTAGAGCAACTTCAAGCACACCTCTGTTGACAAGTTTTACAAAGGTCAGGATTTTAGTTTCCAGGAAGACTTGGCCTAAACTGCAAAAGGGCTTCACTACCACTTCAGGAAATCAGCAGGTTGATCGTCTGACACGCCAAAATAATACAGTAATTGATGCAAAAAGAGCCTGACCACATGTTGAATGTATACAATACAAATTAGATAGAATTTCTGTCATAAAAATATTTTTTTTAATTGATCTGATGTTTTAATTCTCTAATGAATTTTGTATTTTTGTTAGCTGTAAGGCGACATTATCAAATCAAATTATCAAATTAAAAGAAATAACCATTTGAAATGTATCCCTACGGGTGAATTAAATCACCTATTGAATTACCGAGACAAAGCCCTGCACGTTTTTCTTAGTTTTAATAAGAGGTTATTTTGTCGTCTGAACATGATCTCTACTTCTGCCGCTAAGCGTACCGGTTCCCAGAGACGTCGAGCACATGCAGCTCGGTGGCTTGCGACAGCTCCGGCGGGATCTTTTTCAGGTAGTTGTCGCGCACAGTGAAGACGTTAAGACCGCTGCAGCCTCCGATCTAGACAACAACACAAGCATTCATGTCAGTCGCAGCACAAACATCCTGTGAAGAACGGCAACATGATCAGAAGCCTGCTCAATAAAAACATGGCAGACGCAGTGTGAATGCCGTGGTGCTAGACTTATTTTTGTTGCGAAAACAGCTGGGGGAAAAACTGAAACCAGAGGAAATCCGTTAGCATGTGGGTGGCCGCGTGTCCCAGAATTGGTAATCATGAGGGAGAGGCAATTGTGTGTTAATGGGATGTGGCAGGGGGACCTAAATTTAGTGAACAACTAGGGCTGGGAGCCAGGCAAAACAAGGATTTGATGGGCCGGCTGAACTCCAGCTGTTGCATTATTTCATCTGTGATGCAGATGTTAAAATTATTGCGATTACTATTCGATTTATCAGCTTAACAAGGCATGAAAAGCCATAAAAAAAAACAAAAACCACACATTTTAAAAGAAAACCACAAAATTACAGAGGCTGTAAAAATATTAAAACATTTTATATTTCTTAAGCAAATGACTAGTTATAAACATATTTATTCACGTCTAATCAATAATGAACACAATCTGTAAAACTAAGCGAACCTGAGGTAATGGTTGCACAACGACAGCGGTCTTGTTGCCTCATAACCAAACTGTTATTTTTTTTGTGCGCACACTGCAGGCTTTGCGTCTTTCCCACACAGGGACATTGTATGAGCGTTAAATAAGCCTTTCAGATGAAGCTTTAAACCAAGCGTGACTTCACTTAAACAGACAAGAGGCTGGAGAAGAATGTCACACACTCTGACACAATGGAGACACTCAAGACAGAGCTGAAGCTGAACCAACAAGTAGACGCACAACAAGCAAATGCATTGTATGGAGAAAAGAAAAATAAAGAGCTTCAGTTTAGTTTTTAATTCAACCGCAGCAGTATCTATTGGACCGTTGTGTTGCCAACAGTGTAACTTTGGTGTCAGATTCATTTCTCCAGTTTTGTTAAAAAGCTTCAGGTTGAAGACAAGCGCCCTGCAGACAGGTGAACGCAACAAACGAATATGAGCTGATGAGCGGTTTAAGAGTTTTGGGAAAATTTTGATCTAACGCTTGGCGGGTTTTTGGTGTTAGTGAGCACAGTTCAAGCACTCTAAAACAAGTTTTGCTTTGGATGTGGAAGAAGGATCTAAATTGAAAAGTTTTTTAGAACAAACTTTACGATAAAAGGAATTACAAGATTTTTCTCTCCCAGGCATAAGTTCAGTCTTGTACCCGATATCCATAGTGTTATATCACAGTGATGAATGATGAACATGAATTAATTCAGTTTTAACCACTGAATTCATAAAGTGAGTACGCAGCACTGTAGAGGACCACTTGGTTTGTCCTACTTTCTCATTTTCAATTTGAGGTTTGCATCAACAGCTGAAAACAGATTTCTAAGTGATTGTGAAAGACATACCTGCTTAGGTAATAGTGTTAGATTGTTTCGGTCACAGTTCAGGTTGGAGAGTCGCTTTAACTTTCCAATACTAGCAGGCAAAGTCTGTGAGGAAACAAAGCAGTGATCAGACAGCATATCCTCCTGAGTTTAAACACAAAACAGTATCTTCATAAAACCACAGAATATATGTGTGCATTACTTGAATATTGTAAATAAATATATATATTTTTTAAGTCAAACTTTATTCAGTTATTTACCTCACTGATCAGACATCAGCAAAGAACAATTAACGAAATCACATCAATATGGTTTCAGTTGGATTCAGTGTTATGTACCGTTACTCACACATCACTACACAAAGCAAATTGCAAATAGACTCCCCTAAAAGGCTTCAGTGGACTGCTGCTTATCGGGGCTAAACTACATGTCCTGCATGAACTTGAATCTTTAATGCATCAAAAATTAAAAGATGTGATGTGCAACAGGTACATGCAAACTTTAACAGTACAGGGCTGGAGAGTAAAGCAGATGTGGGTCAATAACTTATTTTATACTTAAGCCCTGAGTATTAAACCAAGTAAATGAGGTCGTTATGGAGACATGATGACCTCAGCATGCCACTATGCAGCAGCTCTTCAGCTAGACTTGGATCACATCAGTCTGGCCGCACTAGGCAGCTTGCTTTAAACTTGCTATGCCTCTAAATGTGGACAAATTTAGATGAAGACCTTTTTTAGACGTGGATTCACACACTTGAATGGCATGTTCACTTGGGTTTTCCTAAAAGTTGGCCAACACATGAGCTGCTGTGTCACATCACATAAGAGAAGCAGAAAATCATGGATTACCAGTTCAAATTTGATGGATCGACCTTGAAATATGTTTTTTTTATAGAAAATATTGGAGTTCCCCCAGCTAAAATAGGTATTTATAAGGAACTGAAAAAAAAAAAACACGCAGGTTCAGACCTAGAAAAAAAAGTCTACTCATTTAATTACTAATTAAAGTATTATTTGCTGAATATTTTTCACAAATAAATTATGCTACTCCAATAAAAGATCAATTCATTGTAAAGTGTTTTATACATCTCAGCCAGATCACCCAATGTGAACACTTACTGGGACATTTATACTGCATTTATACTGGTTACAACATTATGCAACATATGTACATAATTAAAGTTGTTTAGAAATGTATTACATTTTATCTTATATATTGTGGAAAATATTTTATCTATTACATAGGAAGTAATGCCATTATTAGAATGAGTAAATAAACTCGCCCCCACCCCAGTTTCTGACTCGGTGTTGTCATAATAAAGCAGTCTGACCAATAGGTCAGTCTAAAGTGGATTTAAATCCCTAGACATGGTTGCTTGACCCATTTCCCCGATGACTGGCATGCTTTTAGGCCTCTGCCCAGACAAGCTGCTCTCTAATTTAAACAGCAATCAGACACTATTGTCATTTTGAGGCACTTGCAGACAATAGCAAAAGACCAACCTGTATTTGATTCTCTGTGAGTACGAGCTCTGTAAGACTTTCACAGTTGCCAATTGTTTCCGGAAGAAGCGTTAACTTGTTTAGGTCAGCTTTCAGAATGGAAAGATTCTTTAGTTTTCCTGCAGAGAGAGAAAACATGTCTTGTTAAACATGATTATTTTTTTGGGGGGGCGGGCAAAAACATAACCCGTCAGAAATCTGAAGTCGTCATATAGAGGGAAATTGGTTTTACAAACCTCTGTAAAAACTTGTTCAAATGTTCCTTTATCCGTGTAATAAAATGTAACATGGTTTCAGTAAATAATATCAGCACAAATACAACTCCGTGAAATTTGAACTACTTTGTGAAGAGTTGTACAAATGGTGCCATCAGTTAACATACAAACGCACCAAAACAAGCTTTTAAATTAAATCTGACTAAACGTATTCAATATACACTCTCGAACAACATTTTAGAATCGGGGAGGAAATGATAACTATATTGTTAAGAATTGATATTTAGTGCTAATATCTAATTAAAGCTCAACTTATAGCATGACTACAACACAAGGAGGCAAATTTCAATTCAGGTGGTCCTACCGCTTATTATTTGTTTAAGTTTGAAGGCCATAACCTAAAATGTGTAGATTGTAGCAAATATCTGGTTTTCATAGAATTTCCTGTCAAGAATATGATAAACCACACTGATCCTGACTGCAACCCAATGAACATAAGACGGGAAATGAAACAAAGGACTACCACCACATTTAGCCCTTTCCAACTTTAAAAAGTGCAAAGCCCCAACAGGCCACTGAAGGGACGCTCCACAAAAATCTAAGGGGTGTTTCCTCCTAAATGGAACAACAGAGCGAACATCCAGCTTGGCTGAGAATCTTCTTCTGACTTGGTCTATCAACAGGACCCAGTAAGAACTGCTACCCTGGAGGTTTTGATCAGAAGTGTAATAGAATCGTTTGATGAGGAAAATGCCAACTTCAAAAATATCACCAAGTCATTCAGAAATGACCATAATAGGGAGTTCAATTATGGTGAAAAGAAACAAGAAGAATCCCGATGCTTACCGATGCTTTCTGGAATATATTCAAGGGAGTTTTGTGACACCAGCAAATCAGTAAGTGACACCAGTCCTCCCAGCTCTTCTGGAAGAAACTCCAGCTGGTTTTCAGATAGATCCAGACACAACAGGCTTTTAATATTGCACAGCTCCTAAAATGTGACACAAAGGCAGGTAATTGGTGAACGTACATATAACAAAAACAAAGCCCCGGTCTAACAAAAATCCATTTGTGGGGTAAATTTCTACCCTAGGTTTTTTTGTGACTTTCTGGAATAGTTGCTAATAACCTGTTGGAGTAAATTTGGTAGATCAGTCACTCCAGGGAAGGTGCAGCAAAGTCCTAAAGCCTTAGAAATGTCAATCATCTATCTGTTTCCAGTATAACAGAAGTCAATGACTTTGTTTCTCATCTGTTCTTCAATTCATTTCATTTCTATAAAAAAAAAAAACGATTGCAGAAAAATATCTCACTATAAAGTTCAGATTTTATCCTGCAGAAACAACTTTCCTTTTCTCGCAATAACAAGATGCTTTTCTTTTTGTTAAAAAGAAATCATGAGAAATAATAGAAGCAAGGATTGTGATTTTGGGTTGTGGTATTATTTTTTTATATTTATTTAACATAAAACACTTAATATTTGTATCAGTTACATTTCTATATTATTAAGAAAGTAGAACATAAGGGACGAAGTTCGAAAATCTGAGATGCAGACAATGATTGAATGACTTACAGCAGGTATCTCGGACAAGTGGTTTCCATCCAGCCACAAGTTCTTCAGGCTGATAAGGCAGCCGATTGACTGAGGCTAAAGACGAAGGAAAAGAGAAAGAGACCAAGAAACAGAAGACAGGAAACAATAAGGCAGAATGAAAAAAATAATCAGCATCATGGTGAGTTCAGCGTTACAATTTTTAATGGCTTGAGTCAAGACGCAAACACAGCAGCGGCGAAAAGCACAACAAAGACGGGACAATTGAGCAGGAGTAATACCAAATGCCACAAACATTTCTACAGATTGAGCAGGGAGTGATAAGGAGAACAATAACCCGGGTCTCACACTCTTCCTCTTTTTCTCTGTCACTGACCAGATAAATCTCACTTCGAGTTCAAATACGGAAAAAGGTTGTACAACAGGAGAAGATGGTTCCTCACAGGACTGTCTGATCGGTCACCCAAACATGGAGGACATTTTGACGATTCAATGGGCAGGTTTCCTCATCACCGTATTTTATTGTGAAAGGTAACTCTGTTACCTTTCACAATGTTCTACAATGTTACAATGTTCTTGACAATTTTGTCCAAACTCATAGCAATTTTAGATGTTTTAATTTTATCTATGATTGTTTACATCTATGTTGTGGCTACAAGAATAGATGGGACAACACTGTAAACGATCATTAATCAGTCCTATTTATCAGTTTTCTAAATGAAAACAAAAACATCCTGATATTACTCAGCTAAATATATTTTTTTAAAAAGTCTTATTTTGTCTTTGCTCTTTGTAGCCTCCATGTCCATCGCCGTCTGAAGTTAAGCCATTAACATGAGATTACAACTTAAAACCAGGGCTTAAAACAGACGGCCTACCATCTGCATGATAAGAAGGGAAATCTGTTCTCAGGGAATGCTAATCTGCCCGGATGCGACAAGAACAGGAAATAGGAGGACCTTTATTTTCTTTTATATTTTATCATTTTGTCTTGGCTTGCTTCTCAAGAATCAAAATCTCTGAAAAACAAAAAGACAAAATAACAATTTAAAAAAACTCACCAACTTGTAGAGTTCATTATTGCCTATGTCAAGTTCTTCAAGCTTGTGAAGTTGTGATAATGACCTGTGGGTGGACAAATACTTTAAAAGCCAAACACAAAGCAACAAAAAGTAAATGTTGCACGTATAGATTTAATACTTACTCTGGCAGGAATGTCAGAACATTTTCTCTAAGTTCTAGCGATACCAAATAAGAGAGGCTGAAATCAGAAACCAAAAGGAGGAAGATTATATGTTTGGAAATCAAAGCGTTCATGAAAACAGCCAAAATTGACCATATGGCCTTGAAATCAGATAACATGGAACAGGAAGTACTTTTGGAGGTGTGTCAGTCTTATCGAAAACTGCAAAATTGCAGCAGAATAAACAACCGCTCCACACTTGAAATTATAGAGTGAAATGTCTAACCAACTATGACAGATCAAAGTACAACACATCTTTGTGTCAACAAGAGTCTAAAAACCAGATTAAAACCAGATTTTATAAGTCTAGCCTGTTCACTACAGACTAGAGACTAAATTTAGGACTGAAGAACTGAAAGTAGAGCAAAAATGTTTTTGTATTGAACGAGTCTGTGAAATTTGAGGGAAAATGTTAACACGATACACATGTTTGTACCTTTCACACTAATGTGTTAAATGTGGAGGTATATTATTATGATTTTAGATTTTATGTTGCAGTCCACCACAAAATTATTGCAAAATTGTGAAGTGGAAAAAAAAAATATAACACATACTTTTTAAAATAACTTATAAATAAGCTGAAAAGTCAGTGTTCATTTGTCCGTTTGCA
>NW_006799954.1:646287-678906 GCF_000485575.1 Poecilia formosa | reverse complement strand
TTTTTATTTCAGAAGAATGGATTGCTCTGAGATTTTTAAAACTTGGGATATTGTTTTATATCCTACAAGCCCTTAGCTCACCAGGACATTCTCCCTGACCTGTCTGCTGTGCTCCTTTGTCTTCTTGATGCTGCTTGTTTGATGATTTTCTCTAACAAACCTCTGTGGTCTTCACAGAACAGCTGTAAACATTTTAGGCATAAAATACACCCGGGTGCATTCTGTTGATTAACTACCCAACTTCTGATGGCAAGTGACTGCAATGGATTTTATTTGGGGTATCAGACTTTGGGGGAACACAAATGCACATCAACATGTTTTAGATGTCTACTTGTGCCCAAACAATTTCTCAAACAGCGCATCATTTTCCTTCAAAACTGAGATAACGCTCTTACTTATTTATGCCTATTGCATAACAATGCAGGATAATAAATGTCATTTGGTGATTGAAGCATAAGCCTTCCCGTCTGTGCAGAGTTCAAGCAAATAAGCCTTTCTCACCAGGCTGAGTGAAGGAGAAAACCATTATCTTGTATTTTCTCACTGGATCCCACATTAAACCATATAAAGTCATTCTTGAACCACAAAGAGATTATCACCTGATCCCAAATGAAATACAACTGCTATTTAATCTAGCTTCTTCTTAATGACTCTTTGTATTCTTTCTGACCACAGCAGATCCCTAAGCTACCGAACACATTTCTCGTCAGTGAAAAAAAAAAAAAAAAAAAAATTCAATCCCAGAGATAAACTACTGCTGGCTTGTAACCCCTCGTTCATTTATCTTATCTGTTCTGAAAACCTGTAGCCTTTTACGCCAACTGGGTTCTGCTTTTCATTACCTTCTCCCTCGACACAGAGCAGACATTCCAGCCAATGTGTTATAAAAGAGAAATACAACATGTGTTTAGGGAATAGGCTCTACTCCAGGGCAAAGGAGGGAGACACTCTGAACACTGCTGCAACCTGTTTTTACATTAATTTATCTTGAAGTAATTTGGGATGTGCAAGAAAATTGCTCTGAATGAGGATTCCCAAAACAAATCCACGAACGAATCTCTCAAAGTTGCAACGCTTAATCCAAAGAGGACTAAATCCCTACCTAGTTTGGTGAAACTATTTTTAGAGTTGGGTTTTTAAGCTACTGAACGGGATGCTGAGTGCAACCCAAAATAAAACAAAAGGATGACGGCATGAACAGCTCTCTCAGTTTCATCCCGTAGCCATCCATAATCCCTGAACATATGGAGTTTTTCAAGCCAGAACCTGAACAGTAAACAAAAAATATTTCATCTAATGTGAAGTAGATTCTCCAGGGCTGTGAACACTAACATCTGGGAAAATAATTTTCACTGATCATAAACATGAATGTAATATTTCCTAGATTACTCCATACTGGCGTCTTAAAAATAAATTTAAAAAAATAAGCCAGAATATTGAACAGCTCTTAGAATGAAACGGATTCATAAAACTGCCTTGAATAACTTCTTTATCCATAGAACCTACCAAACCGTACAGTTATTATTCACCTTTACGTTACACAAAACATGTTCACATCATAGATTATCAGCTTCACTATTCCAGAACAACAGCAGTTTTCTAGTGATAGTATAATTTTGAATTTTCCTTCAAATGTATCTAAAGCTGAAGTAGACAAAGAAGTCTAATGTCAGCAAAGGAACTAGACATGAAAGATAACGATACAAAGACACAAAAACGACAAGCTGTCCTCTGCAATGAAAGGAAGCTGGTCAGGATGTTTTTGGAGCGAAACAGGAATCACTGTGGCTCCAGTCCATCATAAACTGGAAAATACTAAAACACTAGTGTTGCTGTGCAGAGTTTAGCATAGACACCGTCAAGCTTCACTGAGATCTGAAGATCGACAGTGGTGTTGATGCATTGCACAAAGTCTACGACCACAAATCTAAAGTTAGATGGTTCCAAGAAGACAATTGTCAAAAACACGTCTGAATGGGATTTGGATATGATGCTCCAAAAACAACCACAAAAAAAGGACCTCTCCCACTTTCAATAAGAAGACTGGTCAAATATGCAGCCAGAATTAAGCCAGCAGCTCATTGATTTCTACAAACGGTGTGAGATTTCTCACTATAGGACTTCAAAAGCAATAAAAAAAGAGTATGGGTATATCTCTGAGTCTATGTAAATATTTTGACCGTACTTATCTCCACAATAAATTTAAACATGTATACCCAGGCTTAGTTTTCTCATATTTATTGTGGCCCATGTGGCCTTAGTCCCAGCTTGATGACCCTTGCTGCATGTCTTCCCCCTCTCTCATTACCCACTTTCAAATAAAGGCCACTAGAGCCAATGAAAACCTTTTAAAAAAATTGAAAAACAAATAAATAAATTGAAGAAAAGCATGCCATATGCTAATCCCGAACCAGCGCCATACATTTTCTCATTAACTGCATCTCTGTAAATCCTTCCCCTGTAAGGTTCAAATCCAGTTTATCCTTGCATTCCAGACCTTTTTTTTTTTAAAAAAAAAAAACATCCCCTGTGGCCCCTTCATCCAAAAACTCATAGCTTTGTTATTAAATTCACTTACAGCTCAACTCCACAATAAAGACAAGCTTACAAGAGGCAGAATATTGGCAGACGTGTCATTCACTACTCGGGAACTATGAACTAAGACAGTGCAGCCCAGAAACAGACAGTGACTAATGTATCTGGAAGCAGCGATGTGGTTGTTTGGGGAAGAAATCGAGACAATGAAAGACAGCAGACCTCCTGTGTCTGTTCCTGTTCCTGACAGCATTTCAGTAGCTGGGCGTTCAGTTATGATCTGAAAGGAACATAGTTATGTCTTTCTGAAACAAAAACAAGAATGTGTGGGAGGTTTAAAGTCCAGTGGATTTAAAACAACAGAAACAATTGTATGCAAGCTTGTTTCACAGCCCACATGAGTTATTCACAAAAAGAAAGGCTGCTACATTTTGAAGCAAGTAATGTTCTTTATTGTCTGATAGGTGATACGGACTTAAAGTTTGATCACAATGTTTTTTGCTACTGTTGTGATACCAATAAAAGTGACAGTAAGAACTATTTATTACTTCTTTTTTAGGTAACTTTTTGGCTGACGTAGCAATCATTGCCCCACACACACCACACATGCAGGGAAGGAGCAGCGGGGAAAGAGGAAACAGTGGACAATCACTGCTCACTGTTATACACTGCAAATGGGTGTGTAGATACACCCATTTGTAGAAAATGGGTGTGCAGAAAAACACACCCATTTATAAAATTCTTCTTCAGGACACCAGTCACATGAAGTGTGATTTGTTGATCAACTGGACACAGTAACTACCATTTAATCATATTTTCACAGTCATTTTTCCTTTCTTAGACTCTCACTGAATAAACAGCGGACTGACAGAGTAAAAATAACAATCCCAACAACACGGACAGTTTTAGGGTTTTTTAAACAGCATTAATTGGAATTTATTGGGACAACAATAAATAAAAGTCCTATGGTTATGTGATACGATACGATAAATGCCAACTCCTCATGCACATAAAGTCCAAATCCTTACCTTCCGATGTTTTCTGGAAGAGTCTGCAATGAAATATCATTGATAGAGAGGGTTGTTAGGTGTTGAAGCTGTGCAAAGCTTTCGGGTAACCTGGAAAAAAAGAGAGACAGAAAGCACAATTTGAGAATCCAAATACATTTGCAGATCAGTGTCCAGAATGTTTTAACAAATAATCCAAATGATTTCTCCTGTTCTTGGGGTGTAAAAATGACATGAAGCAAAGGTTTTGGTTAGGAACTTTGGGCAAACTTCATCATTTCACTTCTTCAGTAGAGATACTTTTACTAACCCAACTTTTAGGAGCAACTACTACCATTTTGCACACTACGTTATAATTTAAAGCTTTTTAGATTCATTATGCCTGTTTTATTAGTGAGGAGACACATTATGCAAAACTAATTGCGCTTGGCATCCTATTGGCCTCCTATTAAAAAAACTATAAAAAAACACAATTTCCTTGCAACATTTGGACCAAAAACATAATTCAGACTTCCAAATTATATGCAATATATGTATTTTTCTGACCTTTGAATATGTAAAACGGAGCTGTCTGTCATAGGAGCCTTCACAACAACCATACAATAATTTGGACCTGCTTTGACAACATATGAATTAAAGAAATCTGCAAACATTTGCTCATTTAAGAAAATGTGAGCACGTGACCCCAATAAATACTAACTACCAGAAGGGGATGAAATCTGAGAATTTATATGTGAATTTACTTTCATAATTAATCAAAATGATAAACTAACAAGAAAAATAAATAAGTGCATCTGGTGCTAAATGGTTTGTTTAAATGGATTCAGTGGGTATAGAAAGGAACAAAATGGCGAAATGTGGGCATGAAATGAGGGTCTAAATGGTCAAGCTCAAAATCAGATAAGGTTTAAAGGTCTGTCTTTTTTCAGGGCATGATTTCTAGAATCCTAAAAGCTTGCTTTTTACAAACATGGTTGCACAATCTAAGTAAGAAAATAATTTATATATGATCTTCTTTTTTATATATATCCATGTTGTATTGGATTCAAGACCTTCAAAACATCAGCTGTGCATTGGAAAAATAAAAGATGGAGAATCAATTAAAATGTGAATCAGCTGGCCAGGCCCCAAGGAAAAACTGAAATTAATGCTACTGGTTAGGATAGGTTTATTATGCTCTTGCAATTAATTTCTTTCTACCCACTGCACCTTTTTCTTCTCTAAGACTGATGGACAAAATTGCTTCGCATCCCAACAGACCCAGAGACGAACCACAGCAAAATAAGTGCTGGAATACAAGCGATGCACAAGTGGAAAATTGGGTCCCTACTGTGGAAAAAGGGCTGATGGGGTTAAATGTGTAAAATATTGAATTGCAAAGACTTTTGCTTCCACCCACTGAAGCTTCCTAAACATCACACTGTCAAAGGCGTGTGGCGCTGCACACGCTGAGGTGTTGATTAGACCGGATTTCAACTAAAAAAAGAAGCTCAATGCGCAAAATGTTAGACCCATAAATGTTTCTAACGGTGAATAAAACAGCAAAGGAAGTTGAAAATCTATGAACAATGCAAAGTGTTTTTCATTACTGTAGGGAAATGCAGGCAAACATTTACAGTATTGTCAAATTAACTGAGCCCTAAAATTAATTTTGGAAAAAAAGAGATAATATCTATTAAGTTACCTTAATAATGGATTTCCACTGAAATCTGCCACTTGCAGGGATTTGCAGTTTGAAATGTTCTCTGGGAGTTCTATAATATCTGAATAAAGGAAAAAGCAAATCTTTGTTAATAAGACATGTAGGATACAGAAGTAATGAGACATTACAAAACTGTTTTCATGAAGGTGACATGCGAAATTCACAAAAGAAGAAAAAGATTTATAAACTAAAATCACATCCTGTGTGAAGTACACGGGAGATGAAACATTTAAATGCATCTGTGTTGACAATGAGCTACAGTCAGCTCAACAGTGTGAGCACACACATTCTCACTTATTTGCAAATCCATATAAATGTTCCGGATAGTTTTGTTCAATGAAAAAACATCTTCCACCCTTCTTTTTTTATTTGTAAAGCAGAAGAACTCAAATAAAAACTGCCTAGAATAGACACTAATAGGTGAGGCTGCTGTTAAAACCTGAATTATGAATGAAAAATACTCAAGGGAGTAGATGAAAATGTTTTGCCTGCACCATAACGGATCCGAAATATCGCTAACGAGAAAGGGATGATCATCACAGCTGATTGGTTATTTTTAACTTTTCTGTAGATTAGTAGAGAGGTCTCCCTCTTCATCTTTTATTCAGATTATGGAATGTAGATTTATTTATTTTTTTAATCCCAAAATTGTACTTTTTTTTTTTTTTGACAAAAAGACATTCAACAGTAACTATTAACTTTTGTCTTCCTGGTGCTGTTTGTTCACTAAAAAACCTCTGAGACCTTTTGAGAACATTTTCATTTACATTGAGATTGAATTACACACACAAGAAATCTTGTTAGTTGTGCAACATACAATGAATGGCAATGGATCTCAGAATAGGGAGATAAAAAGAAGAAGACTTCTCACAGTTCCATTTGTAAAAGAATGATATGTGAAACTTTTTCCTTCTACTTCATTATCTAATAGTTGGTGTTGATCCATCCAACAAAATTATGTTAAAATACAGTAAGTTTCAAAGCTAAAACAGGTAAAAATGGGAAAAAGATCAAGGTGTATTCTCTTGCAAGTCACAGGATTTCTGACATGACATTAAAAACTTCACTGAAAAATTAGTTTTAAGCCTACTGTAAATCATCTGAAAGAGCACAACTTGGAATTTGGTTTCCCTTCTGAATGTATTTCTACACCCTAAATTCAACGCAGCCACAGAGCCTCATGCTAATGGAAACCATTCTGTGTTTTTATGCTCTCTGGTTACATCAGCTTCACAAATGAGGAGTAAACCTGTCAACGTTGATTCATTTGCTGAATTCTGCACTGTTGCTCAACGCAGGATGCTTAGGCTGTTAGGAATAAAGATGTTTCCAAAAATCAACAGAAGTACAGTCGTATCGCTTGACTACTCAGGTTCACTTCGGTGTTGCACAGGTGTTTTCTTTCTTTTACCGTTTCGAGAAAGATCCAGTTCGACTAGTTCCGTAAGGTTGCCGATCTCTGACGGAAGTCTTGCGATCTCGTTATCACTCACAGTGAGTTTTCGCAGTTTCAACAGCTGGAAAAGTGGCTGGAAAAAAACAAACGACATACAATCAGTTAAACCTTTTATGAGAAAGCACATTTTAAACCGCACACAAAAAAATACTGTGGATATCCTGAACAAATTGCAACGGTTTTTAAGTTTAAAGATCAACAATTACGTCCACATGATTGGGTTGTTATTTTTGCACAACTGCTTGATAAACTAACATTGCATTTCAGTATCTGCTGACACTTTGAGAGATACTAAAATACTCTCTGCCACAGATAATTTGTGGCTGCGTTTAGAAGAGGAAAAACTGCAGAGGCTTAATATTTTTGCTGCGTCAGTTTGCAAAATACAACAGCAAAAGATAAAATCAGTGATTTTCAAACACATTTAGCTCCATCAGACTCTCTTTGCTGTCACACCAGACAGCAATACAACACATCCATGGTGGTAAAATTACAGATAAGCTTTTCTACGCTGAACTGGGGTATAAATCTGCTTCATTTCATGATTTTTTTATTAATTAAAAAAAATGCAAACCTGCATATAGAGACAGCACATAAGGTGATCAGAATCTTGTGGTATTATGCAACCTCTTCATTGCAAACAGATTTTTATTTTATTTTTCTTTGTCATTGTCTTTCATCATTTTCCCACTAAATTAAGACTAAGGACAAGAAGCAAATGGGAAATTATGCACACAGAGCAAAAGATAAAAAATCAGCAAATTTGCCTTTAACTGACTTACATGCAGATCAATCACTCAAATGTCAGATTTCAGAAAAAAAATCTAAATCGATCAAAATCCAAGCAGACACCTCTAATAAACCGGTATTTGCAAAAAAAAATGCCTCATCAGTGCATGTCCGTCTTTGAGATTTCGCATCACGATTTATTTTTTTAGTTCATCCTGTGGCTTTTGAGCCTCCACTTCAGTTTTAATCAGTCTGAATAATTGAAGCAAAACTGACTAATGAAGCCCACATTTTAATTTACGCGCACACTTCCATTTCATAAAGCGAAGAAATCCAATGGCATCTTCACCGATCCATTCTGAAGAAATGCACATCCGAATTTAAAAAGGACAAAATCAGTTTAAAAAGTTGATGTCCTGACAAGAACAGACAGAAACTCGCCTGCATAGCTGTGCAGTAGTTCGCTAACAATATTGCTTCAGGTTGCCTTAATATATTGGCAGGAAATGGAGTTTTCCCTTGGGGCTTTGCATTTTCTCTGCTTCGCAGGTACCAACAGCAATAAGGACTTATCTATGAAGCCTTTCGCTTAACTTTGCACTACATATTCAATATTAAATCAATCTCTTAGTTTGCTACACATTCTACGCTATATTTAACTGTAAGTCTTTATTTCTTAAAAGCGTTTAGAGATGTCTGTTGCTTCACTTCATGAATAAACTTGTTCTACTAATATTTTATGGGGCTGAGAGAGGAGGAGTAAAGATTTTAAAACCTTTAAACATGTGGAGGTCAACAGTTCTAGGATGTTATATTTTAAGGAGGAAACTAGACTGTTGTTCCTCTTTTGGTTTCCTACTGTCAGACTGACACACAGTTACACTTTCAGACTTTAATTTATTTTATATATATACATACATGGTTACTGGTATCAAGGTAGAGCGAGATTTTAAAAAGTTTTAAAAAGTTGCGGATTAAAAAATCTGCAACAATTTCTGTTCTTCCAGGTTTTAATGAGATACCAGAGGAAGTGCTGGAATAACCAGGGGGTTTCTCCAGTCATTTGGAGCAAAGCAAAAAACAAATACTGCTCTTACTCCACAGGTTGCTGCATGCTAAAAAAAAAAAATCAAAAAAAATCACACCTTTATTTTAACTTATAAAATGTAGGAAATATTTTCTAGTTGAGCCATGGAGAGAATACTGAATAACATAACCTAGGTTAAAAGTTACAATGGGCAAGCTGCGACTGGTATGTCGCAGGCTCTACCACAGCAGATAGCATGACTAATTTACAAGCTAATATCAAGTTGTTTGGCATTTGTTTGGCAAAATGGCAAAAATGAATTATATTCTGCACAGTAACCAATTGAAAACCACTACTAAATTTAAAAAGTATATTCTTTATGCTTGTGTCCATATATTAAAAGAACAACACACGACTATTATAATTGAAAAAATCAAGTGAATCTAGCAGCGGGAGGAATAATTGTTGCTTTTTAGTTCCAAATAAAAGTCATAAGATCATTTTGTAATTGTATCAAAGTGGTAGTTTTTCCTCAAAGTTTTCATACATTGAGAATCTTATAAGAACCCATTTCTGATCTTTAGTATGAATTTAACAAAATGTAATCATTGCTCCCACTGCTTAATTTTTAACACTGTGCCTGGTTACTTTGTCTATAAAGTACCAGGAGATGTGGCCTCAGTGTAAACCCAGGACTGGATTAATTGAATATGCCACCATGATTTACAGCTTGTATTTATTTCAACTTTGAATTCAGGTCAATTTTCTAAAAGAATGATTGAAATAAAAGCATGTTTTTCAGTCACTTCTAATTTATTTAAGAAACAAAAAAAGAGAAAAAATATATATTTATTAAGTCATACTGCCTATCCCTATGTCAACCAGCTCTGAATAACATCTGCAACTTGTTTTCCTTGTAATAACTGAACGATATTCAGATACAGAAATAATGCGTGCAAAATAAACAAAGCCAGAGTCCAAAAGTCAAACTTCACCCTGGAGCAAAACACATTCCAACATCTTAAGACAGTTTGAAAAGCCCCTAATCCATCATTTCATCCTGCAAACAAACCTGTGTGCCATGTTTGATTAGCATTTAGGTTCCAATAATTATTTTCCCTTTCAGGTCTGTTAAAACCGGTTTAATAACCACAAGGGAAGTGCTCAAGTTTGTCTCTTGTTCTTAGTTGAAAACCTTTCCTTTCAACTGAGTGAGATCAGACCAAATGAAACCAAAACCAGAAACTACAGAAAAAAGTCAGCTTCAGAAAAAGAAATGGCGTCTTTTCCTCTATGATGGTGAAAAACAATAATCGAAACAACTTAGAGGTGTGCTTGATCGGCGTCTCTGGTCTTATCAGCTGTTGGCTTCAAAACAGCGCCAGTCTTTACGATTTCTGCTCAGAGGCCAGACTGCAAACCTGTTCTTCCCGTTAAGTGTCATCAGCACCCCGCCCCAAAACAACCACCGTGAACGACAAAGAAAAACAAAAACAGGTCCGGTCAAGAAAACACAGCTATTTCTGAAATCTACAGACAGCGTCTGAGTCACCAGTTTCACCCGCATGCGTGTTTCTGAAGAGCGTGAGCAGCAGACAAATTTCAATAAACACTGGGCCTTTTTTTCTTTTGGTGACTAAAAATCTAAGTTGACTTCCAAGCCACAACACCAGAGGCAAATGTTCAAACTAAGAGACCTCATAGTTTGATATTTTGTCAATTAAATACGTACACAGCTTCAGAGGGCACTCTGTTAGATATCGCAGCACGTGCTCGAGTTAAAACAGTCCAGTAATTGGTCAGACTCTTGACAACTGCACCACCTTTTACAGCGCTTTTTCCAGTAATCACATTAGAGTTAGTCTGTCGGTTTGACCACCGGCACTCGCAGCAGCTCTTCCTTTGCCACTTCATGCAAGTTATAAACGCCGCAGCTTCCTGTTGAATAACCCAATGTTGTTCTACTCTAATCTCCCCACCCCTGTGTGCAAACATTCAAAAGGCTTCAAATGATGCACAACAGCTGATTTCACAATGCTCTGCAGCAGCCAGATATCTACTTGCACAGAATAAAAAGACACCTTTTTCTCCTTGCTGTCCGACAGCGAAGATTACCAAAACTATTTCTATTCGTCAAGATACCAGGATGGACCTCCACAGGTCTGGATCACCCTGGATCCCAGATGTCTGAAGATATCCTATTTATCTGCACAATCAGTTACGTGCAAGGCGGATTACAGTTTCAAATGCACTCTGAGATACATACCTTCATCTTGAAGGCATGTCTTGTAGTCTGATGAAACTAAAACTTAAGTTTTTGGCTATGTCATTTAGACAAAAATGGTGGGAGTTTGCAACAATAAGAACACCCGTGCACGTGGGAAGTGTAATGGTAGCAGTACCATGTTGTGCTTCCGGAGGAACTGATGCACTTTACAAATCGGCAGGTCGGACTAAAATAAAACCACAAACTTGTGTCGGCGAGCAAAAGTCTGAGATAAATGCTTAATTTTAACATTTCCTTTGCATCAGCAGTCTTGATGTCAATAATATATGAGGAATCGTTACTTATAAGTTGCATGTGATGCTTCACGTGTAACTTATAGAGAGTGTTGTCAGTCACGATGACGTAAAAAAAAGTCAGTCATTAAATTATTCTACAACAATCTTTCATATTGTATGATTAGCTTTGCGAGTAGCTTCACCATAACATTACTGTTTCATTGTACTCTGGACCTACAGCTGAAGAAGGGTCTGGAACAGTGCTGTACGGGTCGCTTACGGGTTTTTACCCTGGAAACAGACAAAGCAACGTACTGAAAGGGCCTGTGGGAACGAGGCATAAAAGTCTAAATTCTTCTTACATTTAGCCAAAATCACTAAAAAAATTGTGGATTTTGGGGTGGAAAATGCATCAAGAAACTACTGGTCACTTTATTTTACCGTTTTAACATTTGAAGCATTGGAAGCTTTGCAGCTAAAATAATAATACCTCCTGTCTTACAGCTTTACCTTAGCTGGGAAAGGTGGAAACTGCATTCATTTTTAAACTGGGTAAACTGGCAAGAGCCTCTCAGCAACCAACCAGTCTCAAATGTCGGCCTTTTCATTTAAATTAAAGTGCTGCTTGCAAACCCATACAAGCACACCGTTCACATTCTGCAAGAATAACTTTAGAGAAACAAGTTCATGTTTGCCAAGCCGCTCAACTTCCTCAATAAACATATTGTATAAAAGAATTTATACAATCAGACCGGACATTATAAACCCATTGGTCTATCTCCTCAACCTGCTCTTTTCACAACTATTGAAGCTATTCGCTCCAGTTGAGCTTGTCTTGTCTTGTTTTATTGCAAACACGCCTTTCTTCCCATTCAAACTCCCGGTGCGTGTTTTTATCCGCCTGCTGGTGTGAATGATTGACTGGGAACATGTTGTCGTGTCCTGGTTCCCTTGCATCACTCCTGATACAATGATTAAGTTAGTGGCACGTCTAGTGAAAAACCTCTGAGTAAAACATGGTGAAGGAGCAGAGTGAGCCCTGAGGTTCATCCGCAAGGGTTCGGTCAGCAAGCACTTCAGACTCAATTTACATTCCAAGGAGCACAATAAAATCTTATCTTGTTGACATGGAAATAATTCAGCTCCATTATCTGAAGATGCTTTGAATATTTGCAAACTGAGTCCCGAAGTGACTAAACTGTTTCGCAGTCATGCTAATGAGTCCTGTCGCAATAAGAGTGCACCTGCTAAACACAAACTTTCGAGCACAAATGGGGAAAAACTGCTTCCCTCTACCAAGCATCTAGTCTTATTCTTCCCTTTGTGTTGGTTGATGGTTTTACAAACTTTAATTGTGACTACTCATGTCCTCGTTTTACCAAGACTTCATTGGAAAACCAACACAACACAATCAACAGCTTGATCGAGGCAGTGAAAACCGAACACATAATGCCGTCCTTCGTTTTCTGTCCAGATACCTGTTCCTCAGCAAAGAAACCAAGAAATGTGCCACAGGCATGAAGAGGTTTCCGTACACAAAGTTAATAATGCTACAAGGACTAAGTGATCATGCCTCACACATATCAATGCAGGAAAAAAAATGCTGCAAAAACAAAATAGTTCTTCAATCCAGCTAAGCTTCCCACCTGACACACAATGCCTGCAGCTATGAGCTCAGGAGAGTTTCTCAAGGGGGCTAAAGTCTCATTTCATACTTCGCCCACTTGTCTAGAACAGCTGTGAATCCAATAAATTAGTAACCATACCCCTTTGCTTTTTAACAGTACAGTGAGACATCAATCGCAAGGACACGGTCAGTGTCTCAAAGAGCTGAGCAGACGATGTTTTCTACGACTAAAACAGTTTCCTGGGTAGGTTTAAGAAAGCAAACGCAGCAACACAAGAAATAAGAAGGTAGGAAAACCAACAGAAACTGGGCATCTTAGATTACAAACACTGACATGAAGACTTTTTTAAAACCCCGATGCATATAAGAGCAGACTTGTGTAACCCAAGTTTTCAAAAATGTCTCTCGCCGCTCGTCAACAGTCCTTCTTTGTGGTTTCTGCGA
Organism: Poecilia formosa; assembly: GCF_000485575.1. Classification (NCBI taxonomy): domain Eukaryota; kingdom Metazoa; phylum Chordata; class Actinopteri; order Cyprinodontiformes; family Poeciliidae; genus Poecilia; species Poecilia formosa. The sequence goes on along the minus strand of NW_006799954.1, from coordinate 665,877 downwards.
AGCTAAAATAGAATCCCTGTGACTGAGAACTTCTATCTTTATGTAATCTGGAAAGCCTGTGCCTGGAGATAATAATAACCATCCCAGTTTTATGGTAGTGAGAAATTTTTTTTTTTTTTATTGAAGCATTATTTCACTAAATTAAAGTAAAAATGGAAATAAGATTCAACCTTAGGGACAGTTCTAATTTTACATCCTTTGCTAGTTTGTATTTCAGCAGTTTTGGTCTTCACATATCCAACTTTTTGGCAATATGACAAAGCATCCTCTCATTCCCACCTCAGCAAGATATTTCATACTTGCTGATGATTATAATTTTCTCACACTCTATAGTAAAGAAATGTGATTGTGTGGTGGGTCTAGAAAATGTCTACAAACAGATAGTCCCTCCGCAATGTTTTGGGTTAATAAAAGGTCCTAATTTATAGCAGTCCACAAGTCAATGCGAGATCATAAAAAAAATCAATAATAATGTCACATAAATGTAAAAGTAACACATGCCAAATCAAAATAAGTAGAAAAAGTAATTTCAAGAAAGAATAATCTGACTACAGACTTTATAATTTAATGAACATGACTCTACCACCATATTAGCATCTGTTCATGCTGAGGTGCTGATGACACAAATACCTATAAGAAAAAACATGTCAAAAATGCAGTTTCATATTTCAGAGTTAGATAAAACGATTCATGTGGGCAGCAAAAGCAGATGTACTCTCAAAATATGTTAAGTAATTTCCTTTTTTTTTTTTTAACCATACCCATTAGTCACATCTCACGACGTTTGTGAAAAGATACCATGTCATATCAATCCCATGTGCATGGTTAAATATAAACCAGACATGGGCTGGTGGTATAAGATTCTTACAGTAAGATAACCTTGAGTAAAATTAGCATGGCCTTACACTAGCAGTGTAAAAGAAACAGGAATTAATTGCTGTATGCACATTTTCTTTTTTTTTTATTCATTGATTTTAGAATTAAATACAGGATAGCCAGCAGTCAGTATTTTACCAGATACAGTTACTAATAACCTCTCAACTCTAGCTTAATACAGCATAACCTTAATAAAGAAGGTGAGTGACACAAATTCAGTTTCTACTGCATGAGCATCTGTTTTTTATACTAGTCACATATAGCATAGCAAATGCATTACTCATTTTACTCATACTTATTTTGTAAGGCAAGGAGAAACCCATTGTAGCCTTCTTTCAGCCAGCTGACTGGCAGTGAACAGGAAGGGACTGTGTTACCGGATGGTTCAAACAACCACAGAAAGCATTGGAGTGGTTGTGTGACACTCCTTCCTTCAGAAGGACGTTAAATTGTAGGAACAGTTTGGTGATTACTGAAACCAGAAGTGGTTCCTCTAGCTACCATGCCTAATTTGCACCATGGTTTCTCTAAAATCCACAGTCTTGACAAATATATTAAAATACTAGTGTTAATCTCTAAGAAAAATAGTGCAACGAGAATAACCTCAAGCTTACAAACTGCAATAAGAGTCATCGTGTCCTATATGGAGACTTTATTTATCAGGTTTTTTGTTTGTTTGTTTGTTTGTTTTTTGTTCAGGAAGTTAAACACTGCATTCAGCCATGGCTTTGAATCATAAACCTCTTTTAAGATAATAGCTTAAACACAACAGGTCAATAGCTCTTGACATTTATTGGGTATATAGACAGAGATCTGCCGTCGGGATGAAACATCTGGAAATCTCATAAAAATGTTTATCGCTTTCTGTCTCACACTTTCAGTTAACCTGTGATGGGTGGAGGTAGCTTAGGAGAAAAGTTTCCACCTCTCTGCCTTGCTGATCTTGCGTAATTATTGTCCCTGTGTCCCACCGCTGTCTCACGGGATGCCCTGCCCGCTCTGTCGGTACGGTTCTCTGAATCACTAACCATTGGGACACATTTCTAATCAATAGAAACACGCCATTTTTTTTTTCTACCATACATCTGAACTTGTCATTTAAATGGACGAGCGGAAGCCGCTTTCTGCTTACCTTGGGTAAGTCTCGGAGTTGGTTGGCATCCAGCATCAGCTCCTCCAAACTCCGGGCGTAGCGATAAATCTCGTCGGGAACATAATTCAGAGTGCAGTGGCGTTTATCGATCGTTTCGACGTGACGGTTGCACCGCCACAGGGGGATGCAGTGAAACATCACGGCGGGGGGAAGGAGAGGGAGATAAATCCCGTATCCGTGCGATAAACAAACTGTGGGGAGGAAAAGGGGGGATGCAACAGTTTGCTACGGCGGGACAGTCCTCAAACTCGATTCACCAACCAGAGCACAAGCGAAGGCGAAATTCGCCGCGAAGTAAACACTGAAACTCCGGGTGTGAACGAGTGGCTACCGAGCTGGCGTTCGGCAAGTCGCGACGAACAGGAGAATCCGCTCTCCGTCGTTGGCTCACTTTGTAGTTCGTAGTTTGGCACCTGTGTTTTCTTCTTCTCGACCTTCGCCGCCAAAAAAAAACTAGTTTCGGAGTAAAAACAACGGGTTACATCTCTGCGTAGCAGAGGGTGGCATTCTGTAGGTATGTTGTGATTTTTTTTGGTTTTTTTCGTTTTGTCCCGGAGTTAATTTCCTCTCCCGTCCAGTTTCTGACCCGGAACATTCACTCCCTCATTCCTATCCTGCGTCATCGCTCCAAGCTGCTCCTCCCTCCGGTCCCTCCTCTGGATAGTCCCGTCCCGCACAGGGCCGCCATGATGGCCCATAAGCTCAGAGTGCACAGAGGCAGCCTAATCAAATTATGAATCCAAATTTACTGTGATATGCTGTTTTCTTCTCTCTAGGGGATACTGGAGTTTTTAAATTACTTTCTAAATATTTTCTAATTGAACATTTCTGATATTCAGTTTACTCCCACTCATGTGTGGTATGAAAATACCACACGAGTGGTATTTTCATACCACTCATGTGTGGTATTTTCATAATTTAACCCTATCTTTGAATTTTTGTCCTGTAATTTGATTGCTTATATGGATATTTAATTTCAAAAATATTTTATTTAATTTTGTTCAAAATGTCTTCCATAACTCTTATTGTGGTTGTCCTCCATAGATCTTATCATATTCATGTTTAAAATGCCTTTCATTGCTTCATTTCAATGCTTCATTTCATTTGTCGTCTTTAGTTGTGAGCAGCTAGAGTCCTGCAAAAAGCACAACTTGTTCCCAGTTGGTAGTGTGTCTAAAAATTGAAAAGGGCAAGAGTTTGACCAGCTTAAAATAGCATTTTTGAAAAGGGGAGACATGTTGCAACAAATTTCTAGTAACTTGTATCAAAATTAAATTTAAAGTTTGACCAAGTTTTGTTTCAACAGAAGACCTCACTTAAGCCATTTGTTTAAATAGTTGGAAATAAGGCAATTTCATATTTTCAACTATCTTGTTCATTCTTTGAGCTGAGGTTCCTTTTATTAATTGATTCATAGCTCAGCATTTAGATAAAAATAAACTTTTAAAAGAAATGTCTGCAAGTGATCATGCACATGGACTGTACATTAAAAAAATGTGTGTCAAAATCACATTTTTCTGGTACCTGCTTGCTTTTACCACTTTGGAAAAAGGTGATTAGATGTGCATTAGTTTCCTCAAAAGTTTTTGAGGAAGCCATTTTGAGTTTCCTCAAAAACCATCCTCTGACAAAGTAACTCCACGAATAAATCATGCTAAAAGCGTTCCTACAGACTAACAGATCTGGATATATGCTGATGAAAATCCACCCTGTTTTTTATCCGTAATTTCTTCCTTCTTTCCAGGTCAAAAGTTGACCTCAGTTCCATCAAACCGTATTAAACTCTAGAGTAATCTCTATTACATAATTTAGTGCAAATCATCACAGATCATGTTTATGTGAGGTGCAATGGGTTTGTTTCATCACAAATAACTAAAATGTGTTCAATTGAAAATATGCAAATGCTCCCAATTGTTCAAATGTGTGTTCATGCAGAAAAAAGATGAAGCATTTTGTGGCCCACACAACAACAGACCTCCTACAGATGACAAGTCATAAGGACATTTTTGCTATTGTTCAAGTTGCTACTGGGTAGAAGTGTGACATATTTACAACTGATCATTCACTAAAACGTCTGATTTTATAAAAAAAAAAAAACAGTTTTCCAGCTTAAAAAGTTTGAGAGAAATAAATCCTCTAGGGGGAGCCACATCCCAGTTGGCCGTTTTAGATCGAAGCATTCAAGACTTAAAAGGTTTTTGTAGTATTGGTGGCCTTTATTTAACAGTAAACAGAAAGGAAGTAGGGAAGACAGAAGAGAAGAAAGTGCAGCAAATGGTCCATGGTCAGGAATTAAACCAGGGACAACTGCATTGAGAACTGCAGCCTCTATATGGTACATCTGTTATACCGCTGAGCCATGTGGCACCCCCATTAAAGACGATATGAAACTGGTTCAATTTGCAGAGTTCATTCTCAGTTTTATTTCATTGAGATCAAACAGAAAAGGATGCCAATAGCTTTAATTTCAGTATATCACAGTAAAGACACAATATAATTTGAAGTTAATGATAATGCACATAATTCTTCATATGCAACCTGTAAATAGAAACATCTTAGAGTTCATCTCCGTCCCAACTGTTTCTTAAACGCCTTTAAGGATTTTGCCATCATTGGAGCAACTTCTGTGAAAACGACAAAAATGGATTACAGAGCAGGAATTTGACATTATTTAGTATTATGCTTATCTACTACATTTTCTCATTTGACTGCAGAAAAAAAGTAGCAACATTTATCTGAGAAATTGCTATCAAGTCACAAACACTCAGCTCACTTATTTTTTTCCGAGGATCTTGGTTGTTGCTTCCGCCAGAGCCGCTGGTGCTGCTAGACCTGTAGGGCTCATTGCAACTGGACCTCATTGGGTTCTCCTGATGTTTATTACTGTAAACATGCAAAAATATATAGGTTTAGTGATTCATATACATATTTAAAAAGAAAATAAGAGTGCTGATTAAAGCAGTGCTAAACAACAAAAGCCTTAAAACTGCCTCTGAGCAGAAGAAACCCATTTGTCTGGCACACACTCCCAAGTTCTTGTTTGTTTAGCATCACTCAAAAAGCATTTCATTCACCGTTATCACACGAGTCTGACCCTTACAAGCTGCTGTTTTCTAGTGATCACTTTGTGCTTTTATGTGGAAGAGCCAGGCGTACATGTTTTGTCAAAGATAAGAGCATGCACAATGCTGCATCAGAAAGTCATGGATAAAGTCTATTAGATACAAAGACATGACAAGCAACTGAGAAACAGCCTTAAATTTAGTATGTGGGTGGCATCCACCTGCACTTGAGCTGATGAGGCTGGTGCATAGCAGTTCCATGAATTTCCTGCTGAATTCGCACATCTCTTGGCGGCTTAGCAACGGTGTGGATAAATGCCATCTTCACCTGCCGTCCTGAAAGGGGCAAAAAACAGGGCATGGTGACTGGAAGGCCATTAAAAAGAACATCTAAAATAGCACTTTAATTATGTTATGTGATATTTAACTATTTAAAATAGTTTTTACTTGATACGACCAATTATTTAGTGTGAGTTTTTACTTATAGTCTTGTGATTGTCTTTCTCAAACAAATGCCACTATTAAAATGGTCTGGTTGCTTAGTTAAATAAAAAATGGTATTTGTATTTTGCCATGTAGATGTTGAGTAAAAACTTTTTTTTAATTGTTTAATTGTAGTAGTATAATTTCACCTAGATATTAAACAAAGTTAATTAAGTCAATTGGTCAAATATTCCCTCTTAAGACATGACTGTTTTTAACCATCTCTGGTGCTATAATTAATGTCTAAACTTCCCATTAAATAAATGTAGTACAGTAACTTTTTAATATATAGTTCACTTCCGACTGTCGATCGTAATCCATGTCTTCCCAGTTTCCTTGGCTGTAAAATGTCTCAAAACAGAGGCCCATTACTCACTCTTAGGAATCCTTTAAAATGTGAGCGAACATGTCAAGCCATTCAAGTAAGGCAGATGTGTTTTAAGAAATGGTTTCAAGAAAACTGACTCATCGAAGCCTGCTTACATCTAAAGTGAGAGAAATATTAAGGTTTTAAAACTAGGAATATCACAAGACCAGATGAGGGCGCAAGTTCATCTTGCCAACATGAACAGTCAGATTGATCATAATCCCACTTTTTTTTCTGATTCAGTTTTTGCCAAACATCAAAGACAACCCGAAGAGCTTTTAACTACTTTAGCCATGCTCAGGATCTTGCTAGATTCCCAGAGATTGTGTAGATTTAGATTTTCTCAAAAATGAGGAAAATAATCTGTCTGAAAGATAAATCCAGAGTCCTGCGCCAAGTGAACATCTCATTACAAAATTGTGCAATCATGAAATTAAACTCGTCCTTTAAGAAAGCGAAGAGCTGTTTTCAGAGCAGAGAACCCACCCTTCGGCTTCTGAGATTGTGCCGAGACAATCGTTTTTGTCAGTCTTTTGAGCTTCCTCTCCCTCTCCTCAGACAGTCTGATATACATCTCTTTCCATGACTCATATTCCTGAAGTTTGCAGTCTTTGAAATCCCTCTGGCAGTGTTTTCCCCATAAATGGTCCGTCACTCCGATGTATATCTGTTGGAAGAAGAAGAAAAAGTCAACTCATAGTCATTCAAGCATTCCAAAACAGTGCATACAGTGAGTATATAACTTGAACAAAGAAATTTTAAGATAAATTAAACAACCAAAGTGAGAATTGCTTGCAAACATGTGATGTATGGGAAAGTGATTTGCAAGCTGGCATGCAACGTTAAATTGTTTTTCACATAAGAAAGCAGTTCAAGAATGAATGCGGGAGGTTTTGTGATGGTAGATGGAATGATTATCTCAGAAAAAGCAATGCTCCAGTAAGCTAAGCATCTTGACAAACATGACAAATGGTATGTAGATATTGCTTATCTACAGACAGACTATAAAGTCATAAGAGTATCACATGTGGGCAGTAAAATGGCACGTACAAAACAAGTGTGCAAAGGAAAGTGTAGAACTAAGCTTTGATTAAATTCAACACATCCCTGAATGTTGTGCTCATGGGAGCCAGTAAAATAATCTGTAATAATTGATTAATGGAAAATTAATCTGCAACAAAGCTTTTGGTTTATGCAAGTAAGCTTATTGAGGTAATCCAAGTTCTGAGTCATACTGCACCTAAATTATGTATTCTTAATATTTCTACAGTAACAATAATCAGACCAGACTTCAGACTGATCTGTTTGAATTTGGCTAGTTTGATCTGTGAGCTACTTCAGATTTACTTTCCCCTGCTGCTCAAGTACGACACTTAGTGGCTGTCTAACGCCATTACATTATCCTGAAGGGGTTTGATTCAGAGCCTTCAATCAGTTGATATCTGATGTGCTCTTAAAACTATTAGTGAAAAATACTTTTCTAAGTTAAGTTAAACATTGCAGTTGTGTATATATATATATATATAATTGCAAGAGGTAGCTCATGAGTTGAACCACTCTGAAATTTTACATCAAGCTTAAAGATTTGTGATATCTACTTAAACTAGCTAAAATATTGGAATATTTACATTTTAAAAGGATTAAGAGTATTTTGAGTGAGAATAATTTCATATCATAGGAAACAAATTTCTAGTTTTTAAATTATATTTACAAGAGGGCATTCTTTTAAATCTTAGCAGTCTGGAGTGTTAAGATCAACAAATGTAAGGCTCTTACACACAGATATAAATGATAGGCAACAAAACCTTTCCATCAATGTCATACTCTGAAGAGCTGCAGCAATTTCAACAGTAGTAGTTTTATCGCTGTTTTGTCCTGTTTGAGTAAATAGGTCTTGTGCACACCTAGTAGGTCGGTCCTGTCCTGTCCTGTCCTGTCCTGTCCAAGACAGTTACTCAATCACCATAAAACACCAAGGACACTATTTTTACTAATTGTGGGAAAAAAAATGGGTGTGATTATTTCTACGAACCTGTTTGTGTCAAGGAAGCACAGAATTTGCCCACATGTAGCCACCATACGTTCCATTGTCTGACAGAACTTTAACGTTTTTTTTCTTAGTTGGGGAAGTGATCTACCCCAGCGCAGGACTAGAAGTTGGAAGGACGGCAGACAGGGCTCTTAAACACCAAACAGGACATCAACTGGTCCAAATATATTCCTGTTGTCTTATTTTGGCTCAAAATAATAAAACGTACTATAGGTTTAGTTATGTAGCTTAAGAGTTACACAATGAGAGAGGTAAAGAAAATTTTGGGGTAAATTTATATAGCTCAATGTAAGCACAAAGACAAAGTTTTAAATATGAGAGCTCTGTCACTATAACACATCCACAAGCTTGCTGGAAGTCATCAGCTGACCATCACTTTCATTCTAAATATTGTGCTGGTATTAATCAAAAAAGTACTGAATAACGTTCTTACTGGGTTGTATTCCTCTATTCGCAGCAGCTGCTCTGGTGTACACCTCTCCAGTACTGGCTCAAGAAGTTCAAATGGGACTCCACCGGTCTCGTAGAGCACTGAAAAGAGATGCATGCTTCTAAATGTAAAATCCAAATACCTTGCAAAAGCTTTCAGACACTACTCACAGTTGAGGTTGTTCTGGAGTGTGCGTATACACTGTTGAAACAAGCTCATCATAGTCGGGAGGAAAAGGGTTTTTGCACCAGAGTACACTTGCATCTTCTTATTCAGTCGCTGACCAGTGAAGACTACAGACTCCTCCGAAACATCACAAGAATCCGGCTCCTTATCAACTTCAATAAAGAAAATATATCAAGAAAAATTAAAAGAGAGATTACAGATGTAATTTCTAACAAGTATTACCTTTCTTTTCGAAGTAGTAGTCATTGTGTGAAGGCTTTTCCAGTTCTGGGAGAGCGGCGGGTAATGGGACATCCATCAAATGCATTAAAGATTCCTGTGTCTTCTGGCATATTTTTAAGAATTGTTACAAAAAAAACAACAACAACAACAACAACTATGGCATCCAGTTTACACATAAAGTTTTAAATATCAGGTATACCTGTTCTGGAAAAGAAGCAGATGATTTCAGAGGCTTGGTCCCTGGATGCTTTGATTTTGGCTCTTTTGACGCAGTCTTGACCATTTTCGGAGCTTTCTTCACTCCTGAATGTTCTTTTTTCTTCTCCACATTCACATCATAGTTCAAGTAAGATTCAAAAGACATGGAGGGTTCCTCCTCATCACCATTACTCTCTGCATCTTGGTGCCCCATTTTGGCCTTTTTGTGTTTTGAATATTTCTCACTTTCAGGATCTGGATGGGGTTTTAGATTGTCATGCTTTTCATAGTCTGTTTTTTTCCTTTTTCTGTTTCGAGTCTCTGAGCTCCTCGACATCTCCAGATGTCTGTCCTCTTTGGCCCATTTTAATGTTTTTGAGTGCTTGTCACTGGATGAAAAGGTCTCTCTGTTTTTCATTGATTCTTTTGATGGCTTTGATTTTGTGTTTGATTCTCGTTCTCTCTCAGAGGTTCCTTTCAACTTTTCCCTAGACTCAGATTTGGATTTTTTATAAGAACCCTCAAAGGATTTGTTTCCATGCATGTTATCACTGTTTTGTTTCCTCATCTTGGAGGCAACATTGTTGTCCATCTTGTCCTCTTGTATTTCAGCTCTGCTTTTTGAAATGTCCTTCCAAAGTTGTGTCTTGCTTTCTTCTCGACGCTTTTTATCGTTCTTGTCCACACTGAGTTTTCTTTTCTGCTCTTCCAACTCTTCTTTCTTACTCAGCATTTTGTGGGCCTGTTCATCTGAAGTATATTGATCCTCATGATTAGATGTAGGGCAGTTATTGTTATCGTCATTCTGTGGACTCCCATAATCAGAACAGCTTTGGTCATCCTCTTTGTTTTTAACAGAAACACTATCCAACCATGCTACATCATCACCATGGCTGCATAAAGTGCAAAAATCAATTCAGGAATATTCAAGCAAATTTTACAATCAAAAATTAAATAAATTACCTTGTGGATTCCTTTGGAATCAGTTTTTTCCAGCCTTTAACTAGCAACTTGGCAAATTCCCCCGCTTGTTTGTGTCTCCGCAGGGAGTTAACCGTTTTGCCAATTCCAGTTTCCTATTGTGAATTTCAAAACTCATTAGAGCATACGGTAAAATTTTTAAAATATCTGTACTTGTTCTATAGCATACAAACTTACAGAAAGAATATCTAGTGTGATATCCAGATCCTTTAGTTTCTGCAAAATCTTTAGAACCTGAAAGAAGAATAGGAGACATATTGGGTGAGTTCATGTTTTTGAAAGTTGCTGTTCTATAAGAAAAATCAGTAAGGAAAGTCGTTTTAAAATGAAAGTGCAGAATGAAACACAATCCCATTTTCTTTTTCATGTAGTTATTTGCACATTTGTATTTGTGAGCAATTCAACCATTTATGAGCAGTGACATTGAGGGGTGAAGCAAATACTTTGCTGACACCTGAGGTGTGAAAGGATCTCAACATATAAGAAAAGGGGCAATTTATTTGATTTTTATTACTTTAAAAAAATAAAATTACATCAAACTAAAATTAAAAAGTTATTGTTTTTCTTTAATATCATAAATGTTTGCAAATAGATCACCTGTGGGACATTTTTGTTGATATATATATATATATATATATATATTACACATAATCTTCATGCATATTTATAAATATAATTTATGTTTGTAAGGAATCATGGAACCCATTCAGTAGAATGACTTGTATTTTTTCTAAACTCACCAGAATTTTTGAAGTGCGTTCATCTTATGTTGTATTAAAATTTTTCTACTTTATTGAGCACAAGAAGAAAAGGTGCCAGTTTAATTTGTATACCTCTCATTTTGAAAACAGAAATCAAACTACAACCTTTTTTTCCTTCACATTTCTGGTGAGAAATATACTATTATTGTTGGCTATAAAATGTATTTTATGAATAAGACGGCCAATAGGTAGATGGCTGCACTGAAACTAACAGTTGAAGCACCAAATAAGGCAGTGCTGGGTTGGGGTCAACACAGCTGCTGACTGTGCATTTAGAGCAGATCTATGTATGGATACTCACACCCACTAATCTCACTCCCTAATCTATAAATGGTTTCTGGCTTCATGTCTTTAAAAACTAATGCGATTTCCATTTCATGTCTGCATTTAAAGTGCTTTCAGTGAAAATTCGTCCAATATTTAAATGCAGCGTTACAACTGCCTGCACAGCGCCCCCACCTTCTCTGTTGACGGACAACAGCAATAAGTTGAGCAGATGGATGAGATGCCAGTTTTAGCCTGAGGCTTTCCCATATAAACAGGACGGACTCTTACAGCTATACGTTTTAAGCTGTAAAACGTATAGCTTACGTTATACGTTTTACAGCTTAAAACGTATAACGTAATGTTTAATGTAACGTAAACGTATAATGTTTAATTAACATTAAATTTAATGTTAATTTCATTAACATTAAATTTTTAAATTTAATGTTAATTACGGCAAACATGAGATTAAATCGAGTGGTTGGGAACTTTTCTAGTATATTAGGATAATTGGAGGTCTTAAATAGAGGGTTGTATCGGCTGCTATAAAAGAAAAATCTAAATTTAAACTTCTTTTTTTTTCCCCTGCTTTGTCGGTTTTATGTGCGGACTTAAATAAATAAAGAAATCAAATCTACCGTTGTAGGTTCTGCTTTGTCTGACAGCTGAAGTTTGAACCGCATGATTCTCTTCACCACATCTGAGCTTCTGGCCATCACGACGGTTCACGTGCAGCCTCTCGCGCACACCGGGCAGCGCGCGCCCATTGATGACAGTAATATAATGGGCGGGACCGAGAAAACGCAACCCCTACTCGAGATAATAAATTAGATCAAACAACATTTGTGTTGTTTAATGGAGTTGTGAGAAGAAGTTCTTGTATTTTCTTCTGTTTTTTTTTTGTTTGTTTTTTTTTTAATTTTTATTAAATTCTAGATAAAATACTAAAGGGGTCACGTGAACAACAACAGGGACTAAAACAACGATGATCTCTTATCTATACATTAAATTAACTTAAAGGTTAATTATAACTCTAAATTTAAAAACAATAAATTCTTAATTCACAAGATTAAGTATTGAGTATGAAGTCGGTCAACACTTTGCGACCACGAAAGCTTCAATTCTTTAGAAAAGTCTTTCCACAAGATTTAGGCTTCTAGGAATCTGTTACTTCTTGTAGATTTAGAATATCCTGTCAAATGTGAGGCAAGACACTGATGTTGGGTGAAAATTGTTCTTCCTATCTGAAGACAGAATTCTATGAAGGACAAGTTCGCCAAATCAAAATTGTTTTCAAAGTCACATTGAGGGCTATTTTTTTGTTCAAGGTAGTTATTGTAGAGAGAATAATGTTTTATATCCTTTGTTCCTAAAGAAATTCACAGCATCTGCCCCAAGGCAGAGGAAGGGAGTGATGGAATAGGTGCTTTCACAGATTACAGAATGGTGGTGATTGTTGTCACCCAGTGATTTAACTTTCCTAACTGACTGGTTTCACAGTGTTTTGTCATAATAAATGGAGACTACCGTGGGGAACTATTTGTTGAGGAGAATCTCTGGTCCCTGCTTACTGCCATACAGTTGTTGATTGGCACTCAGTTCTATGGAGGAGGAGTTTACCCCATGTCTTTCTGTGGAGGTGAAAGCTGGTCTCTCTCTCTCTCCTGCTCCAGTAACTGGAGGCACAGGTTCCTTCTTCTTTGGCCTCAATTCCATTCTCAGGTAAGTTCAGCTTCATAAGCCTTTATCGTGATGATGACATTGAAAATGCAGCTGAGAAAAGGGAGTATTTTATTGCTGAATATATATTATAGGGCTCTGTACAGAAATACTGCAAGTATTAAGTCAACTGAGTATGCGATGCTGTGAAGAGATTTTATTCCCATTTGGAGGGTGCAGACTTATTTAGGATAATCTAAAATGTTTATGATGAGTAAAAGGATACAACAGAGTTTTTTTAGTTTCAGTTTGAATTGCCAGAGGACACGAGGGAGGCCTGCTGCTCAAGTCCTAAAGACTATAAAAGGAGGGTCATGAGAGAGGCACCCAGCAATGCTATTCCTGGACTTGCTACTGATAAACTGCGACAGATGCATGGGGGGCATGTTGAAATACTCCTGCTTTGCAGAATAAACTGGTTGCACTCATGTTAAGGTGTCAAGGAATGGTTTTATCAAAATTCATTTCAATTTTTAGAAAAATAAGTAAGAAATGTAGAGCTTTGAAAGGACAGATTAGTGTAAAGTAAACAGGACAAAAAATTAACAACCACTACCAACCTAATATTGGTTATGTTGGTTCCTTGCCACCTGAAATAGCTCCTACAATTTAAAGTATAGAAATAATTGTTTGTATTGCCACTGAGATTGGGTCAATATCTTTTGAGGTTTCTTTTGACTGTTTTAAAACATCACAAGAGGTTTCAGGGCCAGGTGAACCTTCACTCATGACTTTGGTGTCTTTAAGAGTGAATGTTTTGACCCTGAGGGTTCTGCCACAGAGTAATGGTTCTTCTATGAGGTTTAGCTGGTCAGAAATGTGTACTTTATGCCTGCAATTGCAATGTTGATTGGAGTTTGTTACACCTCATTTGCTGCATCACAGAATGATTTCTGCATTTTTCTTAATCTCTGAAATGATTTTCTGCTAAACTCTGACATGTGTCCACATTTTCAGAAGGATACGGGCTGTGTTCCACTGCTACAACCATGGCACCCAAAAAGAATAAGATGACCAAGAAGAGTAAAGGAGACATAAATGACATTATGGTGGAAAACAGTCCCATTAACAAGATTAATGGACTAAACACTCTGATTGAGGGAGGAAATGGCTTCAGCTGCATCTCAACTGAAGTTACAGATTCTGTGTACGCACCAAATCTTCTGGAGGGTTTGAACAACATGCGACAAGAAAGCTTCCTCTGTGACCTCACTGTCACCACCAAATCAACAACATTTGATGTCCACAAGGTTGTCATGGTCTCTTGCAGTGAGTACATTAGAAATATCTTGAAGAAGGATTCGAGCCTTCAGAAGATTGACCTGAACGATCTCTCACCAGTTGGTCTGGCGACTGCAATTACATATGCCTACTCAGGAAAGCTTACCTTATCCCTTTACAGTATCGGCAGCACGATTGCTGCAGCCAGGTTGCTTCAGATCAACACCCTGGTAAAAATGTGTAGTGATTTCCTCATGCAGGAACTCAGTGTAGAGAACTGCATGTATGTGGCCAATATTGCCGATGCCTATGACCTTAAAGAAACAAAGGAAGCAGCTCAAAAGTTCATGCGGGAGAACTTCATTGAGTTTTCTGAAATGGAGCAGTTCCTGAAGCTAACATATGAGCAGATCAGTGAATTTCTCTCTGATGATTCCTTGCAGCTGCCCTCTGAAGTCACAGCCTTCCAGATTGCCATGAAATGGTTGGACTTTGACGAGAAAAGGCTAAAGTACGCAGCAGATCTCCTAACTCTCATCCGCTTTGGAACAATCTCTGCTCAAGACCTTGTTAATCATGTCCAGAGTGTTCCTAGGATGATGCAAGACCCCGAATGCCACCGGTTACTTGTTGATGCCATGAATTACCATCTCCTCCCGTATCAGCAGAACATCCTCCAGTCACGTAGAACAAAGGTACGTGGTGGCCTCAAGGTGATTCTCACAGTTGGAGGGCGTCCTGCTTTGACGGAGAAATCTCTCAGCAAAGATGTGCTCTACAGAGATGAAGATAAAGTTTGGAATAAGTTGACGGAAATGCCAGCAAAGAGTTTTAACCAGTGTGTGGCAGTATTGGATGGCTTCCTGTACATAGCAGGTGGTGAGGACCAGAATGATGCAAGGAACCAGGCAAAACATGCTGTTAGCAACTTCTGCAGGTACCAGCTACTCTGTTTGAGTTTATTTTCCGTCACTTTTCTGTGGTGACTTATTGCTTGTCATTGTTTAGGTATGACCCCCGCTTTAACACCTGGATTCACTTGAACAACATGATCCAAAGACGCACCCACTTCAGCCTCAACACCTTCAACGGCCTCCTGTTTGCTATTGGCGGTCGAAATGCTGATGGTGTCCAGGCCTCCATGGAGTGCTATGTACCCTCCTCTAATCAGTGGCAGATGAAAGCTGCCATGGAGGTGCCACGCTGCTGTCATGCCAGCTCTGTTACTGATGGTAAGATCCTAGTATCAGGAGGCTACATCAACAATGCCTACTCCAGGGCTGTGTGCGCCTATGACCCCTCTACCGACACCTGGCAGGACAAAAGCAGTCTGAGCACTCCCAGAGGGTGGCACTGTGCTGCTACTATTGGAGATCGAGCCTATGTTTTTGGCGGCAGCCAGCTTGGAGGGCGAGGAGAGAGAGTTGATGTCCTCGTTGTTGAATCTTACAACCCACACAGTGGCCAGTGGAGCTACTGCGCACCCCTTCACACAGGGGTTAGCACCGCTGGCATTTCCATTTTGAACAACAAGATCTATCTCCTGGGGGGCTGGAACGAGGGTGAGAAGAAGTACAAGAAGTGCATCCAGGTTTACAACCCTGATCTCAATGAGTGGACTGAAGATGACGAGTTGCCGGAAGCTACAGTTGGCATTTCATGCTGTGTCGTCACCATACCTACAAGGAAAACACGAGAATCCAGAGCCAGTTCAGTTTCATCTGCACCAGTCAGTATATAAGGGTTTAGAGCTCAACAATGATATAGTTCAGTCGATCAGATCTCCACTTTGTTGCATTCTTGGTACCAAATGGACATCATGTTTCTTTATTTAACTAAAGTTTAGCAAAAATGCAAGGTTTACCACATGTTTAGAAACTATTTCATTACTGCTACACTTTGCTTTTTTGATGCAAAATATTTTAAAATGATACAAAACATAATATCGCATAACTAATTTTTAAAGGGGCCAATTTAAATTGGCCCCTTTAAAAATTTAATTTAAAAATTTACATTTTTAAATTAGTTTAAAAATTTAAACTAATTTTTAAAGGGGCCAATTCAACTGGAATATTTTTACTTCCGCCGCTACAATTAAACTAAGGCAAATTTCATCTAAAAACATGATACGTTGAAAGAAACATGAGAACAATGTTGATCCAGGTTATAATGCAATTTGCTACTGTGATCTTCTCATACTGTACTTGAATAGGATAAGAAGCTGCAGAAGGAATGAGTGTGATGACACCTACCAGGAGTAGGTGCTTGTGATCAGTGCTTCAGCGTATTCAATTAATTAATTAATTATTCAATTAGCATTTCAGTTGCAGCATGCAGTACACCTAAGCTGTATGCATTTTCTGTTTTAATAACTGCTGGTACAATTCAAACAGGTTCTGTGGTGAAAGTAGGTGATTGGGTTCATAAATGGGTTCCGATGGGAATTATTTATTTTTAAAAATACAAAGAAAAATCCAAGACAGCAACAAAGTTCAGAGCCTGAGCTTGTCCTGAAGGTCATAAATTTCCTGACTGCTCATGTCTTTATGTTTTATGTTTGTTTTTAAATTAAAGTGACAACTTGTTATCTTCTCTGCGAACTGTGTTTTATCACAAAGGAACAGTTTGTAAAATTATTTTTTCAGCTATTTTTATTATATTTCGAGGGTGTCCAGGTATCCAAGGTCTTATTGTGGAGCAAAACAAAAAAACTTAAAAACGACCAGCATGTTAGGCTGGTCTTCTTAATTGCTGCAACATTTAATTTTCCTATGAGATTAACAAAGCATGTTTGAATTTGAATTTAAAATTGACTAGGGATTTGACCTTTAATTTGAAACATGCCATTTATAATCCTAATCAAGCTACTAGAAACTCATATCATTTAAGAACACAGGAAGAAAAAAGGTAAGAACATGAGGTAAAAGTTGAAAAAAAAAACACTTATTCACAGCACAACATTTATTTAGTGGTCATTGATGTATTAGTTCTACGTCATTAGAGCACATTTCCCCTGCTTAAATATTGCATTAGCCTTGTAACCAGAGCATGACTTGCACACCCACTCCTGTTTGTACTGACTCAAAGCTTTCAGAAGAATACAATAACAGTTCATGCCATGCCTGTACAATTATACTCTTTATCTGAATGTGTGTAAAAGTTGCCCTTAGTCATGAATGAGCTGCACAAAACTGATCACCAAGAGGCACTCCCATTATTGAACACCTTTTACAAACTAGCCAGCGGAAACATGTCGCTGCTTTACATAATCTTTGACTTTAGATGAAATGTGATACGGGCTGCACAGGTGCGGCATCTATGCCAAGGGCCTCAATTTCTCTACCGTGTCCATTGTGTTGTTTTTAAATGTTTCATGCTGCGCTTGAGATTATTGGGGGAAAAAAATGTTTGGTGTAAATTTTTTTGCAGTATTCATTTACCCAGAACTTTGGAGTCTCAATAAGATTGTTATTGAGTATAATGTGAAATATGGTAAGCTCTTAGATTCTCCTGTTTCCTGTGTGGGTGTTTGCATTAAAAAAAAAAACAAAAAAAAAACAACAGAGGATAAGTAGCTCATATTAATCACAACACTGCAAGTTAAACTGCATCCATATTTGGGATGGGTGTGAATGAAGACAAAAGAAAAAATGCTCAACACCGAACCATGAAGTTGCTGTCAACACACCATTCCATAGAAGTTGCTGTGTCATTATTGCACATGGTTTTTTTCTTAGAATAATGGTCCATTCAAGCATTTATGAAACGCTGTCACCTTTGACATTCTGGTCATTAACATGACTCATTCACTTCTAGGAGGTCAGAGTCATATGACTAAGCAACTAATTGCTACTGTACTGCACTCAGCAGTAAAACACAAAGGAAAACACATAAAAATATGATTTTTTTATACAAATATAAGCAGGTTAAAGGACACAAGAGACCTAATTTTGTGTCCTAAACTTTAAAGATTTTTTTATGTAAAATTGTTTTTCATTGTTCTTTGTTCTGTATTTTTACTCATTGTACATAAACACTGGCTTGATAAAGTCTTAATTCTGTTGATAGCCTGTAGTACAGAATGCATGTGAAAAATTTACTCCGTGGGCATGACTGAGATATTTATTCTGGGTTTTTTCAAATGTGCCTTTGAAGTGTTTTTACAACGTGGAAATCGTACAACAATTAACTTCATCGAATACCAACCAACAGCACTTGGGTCTGTGTTTCATTCACACAGATTTTCTTTGTCTATGCGAGGTCCAATTTATAAGTACACACTCAATTACAGTAATACTCAATAAATTAGAAAGTATGTTCTGCTTTTAAAAGAGTGTTAATGGTCTGATGTAACATTCTAATCTTAAATTACTATAAATCATTATTAATTTATTATAGAAAGACCTTATTAACAAAATAAAGGCTTGAAATCATCCATCTGTACACTGTGTTGCAAGGCAAGGCTGTACTTTAGCCCACTGGATGTTTTGGGATTCCAAAATATTTTTATATTTTCATGTCTTCAAAAATGTTTAAAAAAAACTTGTTTGTTTTTATGTGGATCACCAAGAGGGAATATTCTGAAAATGGTAATATTGTACCTCAACCTCTGACCTATAAGTTGTTCCTGAATACCTCAAACATAACAACAAGCTTTCAGTAACTGTTACACCACAGCGTACATGATAGTTACTAAAACAATTCAATGCAGTTTTGTTTTTATGAAACTGAAGACATTTCTATAAAGTATGCCAATGATTTCCAACCCTGTCTTCAAGACACACTGGCCTGCGGGTTTTAGATGTCTCTCTGCTTTAACACACTTGATTCAGATGATTACAGTTCAGCCAAGGTCTGTTAATCAGCCATCAGCTGAAATCAGGTGTGTCCAGTCAGAGAAACATCTAAAAAATGCCGTCCCACATCCTTGAAGGATCAGGGTTGAAAAACACTGAACTATCCCATGGTCATGAGTGACTATCTATGTAGAATGAATACAAAAGATTGCTTTAGAATTATTATAGTTTCTTTCAAACAACCCTGAAGATGATGTGTACCCAGTTATCAGTTTGTCGTTTCGATGCATAAGAGAAATATTTGTGGGAAGAGCACTGAAAATAACTGTAATTCAGGTGCCCTCATCCTTTTGGAACTAGCATGATTAGTGGAAATGACAAAATTATAATCACAAAAAATATAGTTAAAAAAAGGAAAGATCACAATGAAAAAACTTCTCTGTTTTTATCTTACCTCTTTCGTTTTTAAGATTCATATGAAGATAAATTTATTTTGTAACAAAATGATGTAGTCTGCATCAATTTGAAGAAGAGCAAACCAATGTTAACAGAATAAAGATACATTATAATATGACAAAGATTGATATATAAAAAAACAGCATAAAAATAGGCACAATTTAGAGTAAATTATCAACAAATTCAACAACAATCAACAGTAATGTTATGAAGAGCAGAGCAAATGCCAGTATACACAGACTATAATATTTAAAAATGTTTTAATTTTACAATTCATGCACACTGTGCGATCTTGGTGACATAGATACCACCGAGGTAGCATAGAAATGTTAAAAGATAAGATAATAATAATAATAATAATAATA
>NW_006799954.1:638591-646231 GCF_000485575.1 Poecilia formosa | reverse complement strand
TATTATTTCTAAATGCAATCGTTGTCTCTTACCCTCTGATTGACAGGTCGGCAGGAGGAGCTTAGCTGAAATTATTATTATTATTATTAAATAATATTTATTTCTAAATGCAATCGTTGTCTCTTACCCTCTGATTGACAGGTCGGCAGGAGGAGCTTAGCTGAAAGGATGCTGAGTCATGATGATGTAGCTTCGCTCCTCCCAAAGGCGTCACGTGTGTAAATCCAGGAGGGCGTTCATATGTTTAACACAGCGTAACTCTGCGTGGAGCGGCAGTCTGTTTCGGCAACGGCGAAGTTCAACGGCTCACCTTGTAACGGAGCTTAGGAGAAACAGTGTCAGAGCGTAGCCGTCAACCAAACAGACGTTACGTGACACCGGCGAGCTGGTCCAGTTTGTCCCCAACTATTGGCTGTGCTCGGCCGAGCTAACCAGAAATTAGCAGGTGATGAGCAGGGGCTGGCCTGTCTGTACTTGGATACCCAGTTAAGGTTACCGAACAGGCACGCCGCTTAACCAGCATCAACAGACTCTTCCTGTGAGCTACCTGCTTCATCCCGTGGGACCAAGACTGTACCGCTTATTTGGACTGAGACTTCATGCTAGATCTCCGCAAGTTGGACCAACTAGCTAGGTAGCTAACGTTTGGCGTGCAGTTCGCAGTTAATAAGCAGCCAGCAGGACACTCTGGTCGATTGTCCGTCTGTGCCATGGGGTTACTGTCGCAAGGATCTCCCCTGAACTGGGAAGAAACAAAGAAGTATGCCGACCACATCCGAAAGCATGGCATCATCCAGTTCCTCAACATCTACAATAAGGTCAAGGATCGTCAGAGAGATGTGTTGAAGTGGGGAGACGAGGTAAAAACATGACTTTAAATAATGTTCAATGCTTTTGATCAGTGAGGCATGATGCAATAAGGCCCCCTTACTGATTCATCCGCATTCTTGAATGTTTCTAGTATGCGGATGCATATAAATAGTAAATAACTTTGCTATTTACGTGCAGTAAAGTTAAACTATTACATTTGTTTGATTACTTTTTATAAAAACTTATTTTTTTCCATAATGTTTGCATTTAGGTTGTTTAATATGTTTGTTTTTTGTTGTTTTTTTGTTTTTCTTTTTTTGTCTGTTTAAATGGTGCCAATTTCAAAACAAAGGTTATCTAAAAGTGTTTAACAAGACATGGGAGTCTACCACATGAAGATATGATCAAATAAATATTCAATAATTAAATTTATTTATTTAGTTTAATTTATTGAAGATCAGATCAAGTTTTGGGTTAGTGGTACACCAGTCAGTAGAACAGAGATCAGAATGAGAGAGTCTTTTTATTTAAGTACTTGCAGCATGTACCAACTGTAGACAATTGCTGGCATTATCGTCGACTTTGCAGCCATCATTCATACCGAGCATGGCTACAATGACAGTGGAGAGGAAAACTCTCCCTTAACAGGAAGAAACCTCCAGCAGAACCTGCCTGGGATTCTCTATTGGATTCCAAACTGCTGTCTCATGTCATATGTCTTTTTACATATTAAAAGAAAGCACATCCAATGTAAATAAGAAAAATATTAACACAGGCCTAATAGGTGCACTTCAGCTTCAAAAATACATCTGTCTTGAAACCCAGCCAACTGTATAAAGTCAATAATTAGTCCTCCTGGGCAAGCGTGTGATAACAGTGGGGAAGGACGTGTCTCTTTTAACAGGGGGAATCCTCCAGCTGGAACAGCATGAGATGGAGCGTCCAACTGCCCCGACTCACTGGGGGTTGAATAGAGATGCATAGATGAGGCTTTTCTAGGCAGATATAAATTTCTGTTTTAGTTTACTGATTTACTTAAGCTTTTTGTTGTTTTTGTTAAGAACCGTAACACCTATAAAACCAAAAAAAAAAACAAAAAAAAACATGTCTTGCAGGGGGAATCCTCCAGCTGGAACAGCATGAGATGGAGCGGTGGTTTAAGAGCACTTTCTGTTAAAGATCAGCTAATAACACAACATTAATGGTAGCAGTAGCTCTGTCAGTGCATACAGAAGGTAGAGAAACGCAGCCACGTGAAAACACAGGACATGTATATTTCCACCATGCAAGAACAATATTCGACAAACATTCTTAGAATAATGCTGCATTTAAGGCCCTGATCTACTGCAAGTCCAAACAGCCTTCCTCATGACCTGAACACAAACAATTGCAAGTCCAGCTTTCATGAGCTATGTCTCCCTTCAGCATTTCACTGTGTGTAACTGTTAATTCTCAGACAATACTTCTTGTAAGAAAAAAAGCCCCTCTTTGCTGAGTGACTGAAGGCACAGTCCCTCCTACACAAAATACTTAAGATTTATGTGCTTGACTCGTCAGCGCCCTGTTTGCTTTACCAATTCTTTTAAGTTTTTATCTCTTTTTGTTTTTTTTCCAGCCTTTTACCGAGTAACAAAACTTCACTGTGCTTCAACTTGAATGCTGAGTCTTTAATTTGAATCGACATGGAATGCTGTTGTTATAGATTAATCCCTCTTTCAGACGGGGGATTACAGCCCAGCAGAGTCAAAGTCAAGGAAACCTTCCTGATGAATTGGAATTGATGTGATGGCTTCCCAGTCTGCTCAACGTAAAGCCAGTGCTAGGATTAGGAGGCGTGCTGTGTTTGCGTGTAAATTTTCAGTGTGTGTGTGTGTGTGTGTGTGTGTGTGTGTGTGTTTAGGTTGAGTACATGCTGGTGGAGCTGGACGACAACGATGAGAAAGTTCGGCTGGTGCTGAATGGTGGAGATGTTTTGGAAACTCTACAAGAACAGGGAGAAAATACAAACCCGAAGTAAGTCATCTGTACAGAGATCTTGATGCACACTCTTCTTTTTAATTAGCTTCACTCACAACACTGTCATGAAAGGATTCCTGAGGCGTTTGTCGTATATGTGAAAGCATGTAAACACCAGCGTAAGGAGAAATTCAGAGCTTTGATTATGTCTAAGTTGATACTAGGAACTGAAGTGGAAGATAAGATCTGTTGAAAATCTTGAATTTCAACATATTTGAACAGTGGTTGTGTTCATCAACACTTTTTTTATGATTTTGCTTTGGCAATGAAGATGGTTCCCATACCTGTACACCCTTGGGCGTGCATTTATGCAAATAACCAGTAGCAAACATCGCCTACAGCCTCACGGCATTATTTAAAAACCTGGTATAAGAGAAACACTTACTTGACTCGGTCGGTTAAAATCTGAGACATGAAATAACACAGTTTGTTTCTGCTGTTTATTTACCTTAAGGGGGAATTTTTCTTTTTTTAGTTTAAGATACTTCTAAAATCAAAACATATCAAATTAAAGGCCACTGCTACTGTAGGCGTCTTTTTGTTAATGTGACTCTGTAATTCACACTTTTGTGGTGTTGAGGAGGAAAGGTGTTACCTGACCCGACATCTGACCCAGCTTTGGTTCTGGTGAGGACATACAGTAAAGTTGCTCTGGCTTATTTTGTCTCATTTTTCAACACAATCAAGGAGAGAAGTATGCGACTAAGAATGACTAACACTCACATTTCAAAGGAGATTGTATAAATTAAACACACCACTTTTATTGTGATGCAATATTTGTACAATAAAGTATAGTAATCTAATTTCCTTTGAAAGAAAAATCTTGCTGATATGACTTTTTAAATATGTATCTCATTTATATGCAGGCATTACATTTTTATTTTTGATTCACCTACTATTATAGAAAGAACACCAGCTACAAATGGTTGTAGTTTTCAGTGATGATGAGTTCTGATTAACCTAATCCTGCTAGTTAACCACAAGAAGCGCTGGTGCTGCTGCTGCAGACCCTGCACTGCAGTCTGTGGGCCCGTCACTGTGGCTTTAAATAACTTTGGCCGAAAGTAATGAGATAACGAATGTTTTTGAGATAGATATTTATTTAGATATTCTCCAAAACTCTAAAACTAAGTTCCGTGCCTGACACTGACACGTAATGTTGCTTGTTGGTGTCACACAAGCAGAATATATCACTAATGAAAGAAAAGCTCAGAGATGTGTAATAGGAGCTAAAATTCAACCCATAAGTTGATTGTATCAGTTTGGATCATGGTAGAACCTAGTTCTAACTTTCGTTCTTTGTGATTTACATCTGATTAATCCGAGTCACGGAACAACTCCGTCAAATGAGAAGTTAAATGCTTAAGATACCAGAATCTGTGAGAAGCCACTCCTCTTCCATCTTGTTTTTTGAAGTGAAACTCTGAACCTCATTATCCAGCTGCGTCATTATCGCTGTCTTTAATGAAATCCATTAATCACTGGCTGGGACCTTCTATGTTTTTCTTGCTGCCGTCGGCTTGCATGCACTGTATAGCGTGCTCATACTCGTCATTCAAAGTATGCGCTCTCGCATGCGTGAGAGTTATTATATTGTTATTGTTACATGAATATCAGCTTGTGATTTAAATACTTCTACCACCGATTTGTCCAAAAGGAAAAACACAAATGTGCCAGTATAGGAACTTATAGACTTTAAAAAACAGCTAATTTGGGAGTATTTGTGGTTTTATTTTTTGGGGGGCTTCCTTTAGTATCGCTACGAAAAGCACATTCTTTCCCATGAGTTCTGCCAGGTGTCGGTGGCCTGCTTTGTTTTTCCTAAAACAACTCAAGCCTAGATGACACTGAGAGTTTATAATCATTACCACTGGATTTAAGCTTTTACAGGTTAAAGCGCTCATAATTCCTTAGAATCACATAACTTGAACTTTACCCATTAAGCCATTCACAGACTTATTGATATTTAAAGTGTTGCATCAGATTGTTTTCAATTTGAAAGCAGTAACTGATTATTGCAGGAAGAAAGCAACTACATCTCATCCAAAGGTGGGAAAAGTTCCTCCTGCTTGTGTTTTTTTAAAAAGACACAAACACTTTTTTTGAAGAAATTTCTACTAGATTTGTATTGAAACTGTTTTCTAAAACTCTGTTAACTTTTAGACACAAGTTAGATGAGGATTTTGTTTCCCATTTTAACAGTAACATATAATAAGAAAATACCACAACTAATTTTCCAAGGATTACTTTTTTTGAAATGCAGTTTTTCAAATTTGAATACTGCAGGACGTGGTAAAATAAACTCTAAATTTGGAAATGTTATGCAAATCTTTTTTTTTTTCTGCAGCACTCCTATACCTAAAGCTGTTCAGAGACCTGAATTTCACCCATATACAAAATCCGACCACTGAAACATCTTCTGTACTTTTATTTTGAATTTTATTTCTCCCAAACTCTCTAAAAGTACTGAAATTTGACATGAGAAGACATGTGTAGGAGCCCTGTTTAAAGAGTCGTCCCTGACTGTGTTTATACAGGCTCCTGTCTGCCTGCCTCTGACGTCAGTGTAAATCTGTATGGCCAATTGGACTGGGGAGGGGGAGAGAAATACCAGCAGCAGTGACCATAGTAGATCCCATGCATACCTCATTACTGCCCCTCTGTTGCACACACCAAAGAGCACGCTCTGAAGCACAAATGCGTCGTGTTTGTTTATGGTGCCAGGATTACTGGTGCTTCCTCCATAAAGGGAAAGTGCATAGTTTATTTTCTGAAAAAGGTCAATGCGATACTGAGAACAGAGTTCTCTCCGGCTGACATGATGAAGCAAAAGATTTAGCAACACATTTTGCACTTCAACAGTCATCCGACACTTTGGAGACCGGAGTATGGCAGCTACATGATCGAGGGAACTCCTGGGCAGCCGTACGGGGGAACGATGTCAGAGTTCAACACGGTGGAGGGCAACATGAGGAAGAGACGTCTGGAGGCTTCGTCTGTCCTGAAGAAGAATATGACGCTCTGCACCATCACCTCCTTCCCAAGGTTTTTATCAGTTGTGTTGATCAACGTAGAGCCACTAGTTATTAATGCACTTAATAGGGCAACTGTTGCTCAGCTAGTAGTAGTCATCTTGCAATCAACAACTTGTGGATTTGATTCCAACCTCCTCCTGGCACTTGTGCCCCTAAGAAAAGCGCTTACGGTAGCTGAACGGTGGTTGAGTGCAGGTTGTCGAATGTTGAGTGGCCAGTATGTGTGTAATTGAAAGGTTTGTTTCCCTTAGCAGCTGATGCGTGCTTTTCCTTTTTTTCAGGTTAGGCTGTCCAGGTTTCACCAAACCAGAGTACCGACCCACTCCCGTTGAAAAAGGAGTGTCAAAGTCTTTGTTTTTCCCAGATGAAGCCATAAACAGACACCCCAGATTCAGGTGGGCTGGTTGACTTTCTAAGATTTGAAATGAATTACTAGTATACAAAATATCATATTCTAAATATTTTGTTACATTAAGCATCGACCTGAATATAATGTAAAAATTAAATTATGGCTATAAGAATCATTGCTTTAATTTTAATAGTTTTATATTGGAATAAAAGTTCAAAGGACATGAACACTTTTATAAGGCTCTATATGTCAACATTGAATTCTTCTCTTCAGCACCCTGACCAGAAACATACGGCACCGAAGAGGAGAGAAAGTTGTGATAAATGTGCCAAGTAAGTTTGATTCATTTTCTTGCTTCATCTTATCATTAACTGCATTTACAATCTGCTGTAAATGTGGGTGAAGTCAGCGGTGTTATATTAATTAATTTCTCCTGCTGTACATTCAGACTCATGGGCTTGATTTAGTACTCCTTAGACTTTAACAGGATTTTGAATAAATAAAGCAAAAGATGCGATTTGGCTGCTTTTTCCTCTTGCAGTCTACAAAGATAAAAACACACCGTCTCCATTCGTGGAGCAGTTCCCTGAGGACGACGGTGAAGCAGCGAGGGCAGCCCTTCCTGACCACATCTACATGGACGCCATGGGTTTCGGCATGGGCAACTGCTGCCTGCAAGTACGTATTTTTGAATATGCAAACCTGGGTTCTGAGAATGCCGACTGCTCCACCGTCTCAATCAGTGATTTATAAAAGGACTTCAGCCTCATTTATGATGTTTTTGCAGGTGACATTCCAAGCTTGCAGCATTGATGAGGCAAGGTATCTTTATGACCAACTAGCAACATTCTGCCCCATCGTGGTGAGTGGTTGCATGAAATTTGCGCTTCCCATTAGAAATTATTCAGCTGTGATCAAGAGATGCATAAAAATATTAGTATATGTCTAGATCTTTACTTTAAAAATACTAGATCATAATTACTAGAGGTGTGCCAATCGATCGGACACCGATCATAATCGGCCGATTTCCATGAAAAAGTGTATGATCGGTGATCGCTGATCACAGTCTCTTGTTGCCAATCACACAAACCAATCACCTGCATCTCATTTCACAGCCTGCCTGTACAGCTGGTCTCCTCTTTCCTTCACACTTGGCAAACCCGCAGCAACAAATCCTAAGCGATGTCGTGTGGAATTATAACACACTGAGTGAACGGGGAAGTTTGCGTGTTGCGGTCAAAATGCATCAACACGACAAATCTAATTTGGCATAAAAACAAAGCCATACTTGACGGATTTTGGCTACATCGAGGCTCACTGCAGTAAAAAAAAGAGGATGAGATAGCTGGCAGGTAAACCAGCGCACAGCTACACTAACCCGGATTAGCATGACGGTCAGAAAGCTAAACAAGTAACCTGGAAAATAATGT
>NW_006799954.1:520173-637934 GCF_000485575.1 Poecilia formosa | reverse complement strand
ATAATAATTATATGATCGGTATCGGTGATCGGCCCTCATGGGTGATCGGAATCGGCAGGAAAAAACCTGATCAGCACATCTCTAATAAATACTGTAAATAAACCTCCTGTCTTTCATTGCAGATGGCGCTGAGCGCTGCCTCACCCTTCTACAGAGGGTACATGTCTGATATTGATTGTCGCTGGGGAGTTATCTCAGCCTCGGTGGACGACAGGACCCAAGAGGAACGAGGCCTGAAGGTGAGGACAGGCTGCCTCTCTGCTCCCACGGGCTGTTTGTAAATTGCAAATATAGACCTGAAATTCCACACTGCTGACAGTGTTCAAACAATAGCTGACAGTGCAGGAAGACAGGATGTGGCATGCAGCGTCGGCGTCTGCACTGTGGGAAAACGTAACTATTGTAACGCTCCCCATACTGTTAGCTCTCAGTGTAGCGACTCTGATAAGAGCCAAGCACAAAATTCAGATTTAGTTCACATATTAGCCAATTCATTTCTCATCAGAAATGTCTTGTTTACACTTTTAAATCAAGCTGTGGGTTGCCACATCAACAATCACTTCCTCGACGCAGGAAGCTGACTCTTTGCTGTAGAAGTCAGCTGATGTGGGCTGTGAACAACTCCCTTGGTGAGTTGGGGAGCGTAACAATGGGAGACTTTGATTGGAGTTCTGCCCTCCAACTACATCACTACTTCCACGAAGCACATGGAGATTGGGAAATTTTTATTTTATACATCACCTTCCATGTTTTTATTTTTGTCAATTTATGTCTTATTTAAAAGGGCAGTATTATGTTTTTGTCTTTTTGTCATGTTGTACTGTTTTTCCCTCATCAAAAATCATTGGAGTGTTGCTTTGATTCTTTCATGCATGTTTGCCAAATCCTTGAAACTCCTTTGGCAGACATTCAGGGCTCCCTAAATGCTTATTTTCACAAAATAAACTCCTGGTGGAACTGCTCATTTGCTGAGCTTATCATATAAACCACTTCTCAGTCCAACCCTCCTAAGAACGGTTATAAACGACTTAAAGAAGGAGCATTGTTGTGACGACGAGCAGGAGCTTCTTAAAGAGAAAGAGTTTCAAAGGCATCAAATTGCAAAGTCTAATTTCTTTGAAATTATGTTTGATATATGCAGCATTTTTGTTATTGAAAGTAACATAGTTACTTGATGGTGACATTTTATAACACTATGTGCCTGGAAAACAACGTAATACTGTCCCTTTCAGCAAAAGAGGGGCACCAGCGGACTAATCTCGCCTCCATACAGCCAGAGAACCCTTTCTCTGATTTCTTGTTAATTTTTTTTAAACTTTGATTTATCTCAACACTGGTACCTGACCCATGTCCAACTGATGCCAAAAAAAAACCAAAACCAACAAAGATTCAAACACTGTTTCCTGATGCAGCTCGGAGACTTATTGTGTTACTTAAGGAGAGTACATTATCGAAACGGAGCACAGCAGCTTCCAGCAGTTTTAGCGAGTGCTGAAAGGCTTAATGTGTGGCTTTATATTTGAACTGTGAAAACGACCGTGCTCAGTTCAAGCAGATCAATTAGTGACTGAGACAGCCCAATCTGTCACCGTCTATTGAATGGAAGAGCTGT
This sequence comes from Poecilia formosa, assembly GCF_000485575.1. Taxonomy (NCBI): domain Eukaryota; kingdom Metazoa; phylum Chordata; class Actinopteri; order Cyprinodontiformes; family Poeciliidae; genus Poecilia; species Poecilia formosa. The sequence continues at coordinate 636,322 of NW_006799954.1, read as the reverse complement.
TGGTTTCCTAGCAGTGCACCAGGAAGTGCATTTTTTTTTTTTACTTCTCAGATTCTGGGGCAAGATAATGAACTGTGAGGGTTAGTGATTCATTAGACGATAGGTCTAATGACCCACACACGATGGGTGTGGAATGAATCCACAACCAGGCAGGAATGTAAAACAAAATATGCTGAATGAAATATAATGAGCAATGTAATTTATCAAGAGTCTCACTTTACATACATTAAAACGGTAAAACTGATAAACCTAGAGTACAGTATATGCATTTTTAACATTTCTTTTGAACATGGAAACATTTGAGGGAAGAAATAGAAAATATAATAAACAGACAAATATGGGTTAAGACTGTGTTTATGGGAATAGATCATGATTTTACTAAAATCAAGTATTTAAGCAGCTCAAACCAAATGATTATTAAATTCCCTATTTAAACCCGGCAAACTGAAGTATAACAGCACAATGTTGGAGTCTTAGTTTTAATTAGAAGAAGCTTTGTTTTGTTGCTATTTTTGGTTTAGTTTCTTAAATGCCGTTTCTGTGTTTATTCTCTGGATACACTGAGTACAACAGTTAATTCAGAGAAAGATTTTTAAAGTCTCCTCTTTCCCCAATCTTTTCCCTGTTGTCAATAGCAAAACAAAAAAACAATTTGTATGATGCAAATATTTAATTTCAGGCAAATTCATAGATTTACAGTTGAATATTATAATGTAAGCGTGCTTTCTCGTTTCTGTTTTGCAGCCTCTGAAAAACAACAAGTACAGGATCTTTAAGTCCAGGTATGACTCGATTGACAGTTACCTGTCTTGCTGCGGGGAGAAGTACAACGACATCGATTTGACGATAGACGAGGAGATAAACAAGCAGCTGCTCGGTGCAGGTACCGATGTCTCTTTTCGGCGCTTTTTAAAGTTACAGTCTACTTTTAAAATCTGCGCTCAGTGAAGAACTACAAGAACGTGTATAAATGCACAATGATACTGCTTGGTGGTGCATTCGGGGGCGCTGTTACTTTGCAGCAAGAAGGTTCTGAGTTTGATTCTTTTGCATGGAGTTTGTATGCCCTCCCGTTGCATGTGTGGGTTTTCACCCAATACTCCTTTCTCCCACAGTTAAAAAACACGTGTTGGGTTAATTGATCTAAATTACCATGTCTGCATGTTTCAGTGTCTTGTGAGGACTGATGACCTGTCCTCCAGCAAGGCCCCGCTCCCCTCCACCACTTTGCCAGGACAAGCAGCTCTACTCGATGTGCATTAAATATGTCTTGTTTGCAGGGATTGACAAGCTTCTGGCTCAACACATAGCTCACCTCTTCATACGAGACCCGCTCTCCGTCTTTGAGGAGAAAATACATTTGGACGATGAGAACGAATCGGATCACTTTGAGGTGAGGATTTTTAAGACCTCTTTCAAAGAAGCTAATCTCTTTCCACAAACGGAACATGGGTCTAAGCTCAGTTGGCGTTCATTTTTCATCCAGAACCTTCAGTCGACCAACTGGCAGACGATGCGGTTCAAACCTCCACCTCCGAACTCCGACATCGGCTGGAGGGTCGAGTTTCGCCCCATGGAGGTATTTGTGATATAGACGTTTGTTTATCTGGGCTTATTTTGGAGGACTTTTAATAACGAGTTACGTTTCTTTGTTTTACTTTCCAGGTTCAGCTAACTGACTTTGAAAATGCCGCATATGTGGTTTTTGTTGTCCTGCTTACCAGAGTGATCTTATCCTACAAGCTGGATTTCCTAATCCCCTTATCAAAGGTGTTAACAACCGCTTGGATACATTGTTTTTATTAAAATATTAGTTCTAAGATTTAAATCGGAATAAAACCTGTGATTTATCAGGTGGATGAGAACATGAAGGTGGCACAGAAGAGAAACGCAGTCCAGGAGGGCATGTTTTATTTCCGCAAAGACATGTTTAAAGGTGGGCTGAACAGGAAGTGGAACTCAAAGTGTCGTTGAATGGTTCAGATGGAAATGACTGTGATGTTTTCCAACAGGCTGCAACCCAGGCTTGGATTGTGCTTCTTCTGCTCAGAACGGCGTAGAGTTTGAGGGCAATAACGAGGATTACACACTGATGAGCATCGACACAATCATCAACGGGAAGGTGAGTTTGTTCGTGACTAAACCCGAGTCAGATGAGTTCATCTCTCCCCTGCTATGCCAGTCTTCAGTGTTACATTTGAGCGCACAAACAATCGCAACGAGCAACACTCGGCCTCAGATACGTGAAAGGAAAGTGTTGCAAAAGTAATCATACTTTTAAACTTGTCACAACTACAAGAAAACATATTTTCTTGCGGTTTTGTGTGGTAGGCCAATACAAAGTCATGAAACTGTTGATACATTTTTTTTTTCTTTTACAATGGATGATTTATTTTATTTGAAATGAAGGCCAGGGAATACAGCAGACATGCCAGGGGTAAAGCTGTGGAGAAGTTTAAAGTTGGGTTGGATTATAAAAGACAAGCAAAGTCCAGAACTAAATCCATTTGAGGCATGCAGGGACATATCTCAATAAAACTGTAGCTTTAGTTGCAGAGAAAGATGGTTTTATAAACTATGAAAACCCATTCAATAAATTAGAATATGTTTGGAGAGCCCATTTATTTCAGGAACTTTATCACCAAGAGAAACACGTTATGTAGATTAATCACACACAGATGGGTGTTTGAAAGTGTTAATTTTTGACAATTATGATGATTTTCTGCTTATAGTTAATCAAAACATAACATTTAATATTGGAGTATTATATCAGACCAATTAAAAAAGCTATATTTAAGTATTGTAAAAGCTGTTTATTTCCTTCTGCTTAGAGAATATTCACTGCTTTGTTTTGGTCTTTCACATAAAATCAGAGATTTTTTTTGTGGCTATAAGACTAAAGCTGGAAAGTTTAAGGTTTATCAATACTTGCAAAATACTGTATTGTAAAGGAAGGTATTTATACAACTGTCTATACTTTCCTTTACCCTATTTCAAGACATCAATTCAGCTTTATTTTTATGTTTTACATCATCAGGAGGGAGTATTTCAAGGCCTTATCCCAATCCTTAACTGCTATCTGGAAAACATGGAAGTTGACGTTGACACCAGGTGCACTATTTTAAATTATCTGAAGCTCATCAAGAAACGTGCCTCAGGTAAAGTACCAGTAATGGTTTTTATTTAAGCAGAAAAAAAAAAAATGTCTGTGCTCCAATGTTCATTTGTTCCGATTCCATCCGCCGTTGATCCAAACAGGAGAACTGATGACCATGGCCAAGTGGATGAGGGAATTTGTTGCAAAGCACCCCGAGTACAAGCAGGACAGTGTCGTTACCGACAAGATCAACTACGACTTGCTCAAAAGGTGCGACAGGATTGCTAAAGGCGAAGAGCAGTGCCCCGAGCTTTTTGGTAACCCAGTCAACCGGGTGAAGTGAGAGAGCTCCAAACGCACGTCATATTATTATTATTTTTTCAATCATGCACGAAGAAGACAGACCAAATGAAAGAGGTCCAATTAAAAAGAATGCAGCTGCATGTGTGTGTTGTGAAGAAGCACACCTGCATCACGTGTGTGTATATATACGCTGTATGAGATTTTTATGATTACAGAATTATTTTAATAGGACTATGGAATGGTAATGTAATAGAAAATCAGATGTGTATTTATTTTTGTCTGAAAATTAAGCATATCTGTGTGAAATTGTAAATGTAGCTGTACAGTAGGCTGCTGTTAATCTTCTGTAAATACCGAACCTTTTGCTCTTTAAATCATTAACAATTGTTTTTCTTTATCGTTTTTCCTATTTGTTGATTTAGATGTTTAACATTAGGGTTGATTTTTCTTTGTTTTGCATTTCGGTTGCTTCGTTCTGCTGACTTCTTGGAGGGGACCTTGAAATTATTGTTGTATTCAAATGAAAATGTTAAGGCACTGTTTGCAACGCAACTCTTTTTCCAAATAAATCTATAAATCTGTAAGTCATTTAGTCATTTTATTTATTTATTGTTTTTTTTGTTTGTCCTTGTTGCCTCTTGCATATTAGCAGCTACACAGTTCAAATCAGGAAAGCTAAACTTGCTAATCATTTTTCACCAGATATAAGAATTTTAGAAACTATAGGTATTAATATCTATCTACATGTATTAGCAAAAACAAATTAGTAAAATAATTGGTAACACTTTATTTGAAGGGGGTTGAATAAGACTGTCATGACACTGTCATAAACATGACATAACACCTGTCATGAACATGAATAAGCCTTCATGAATATTTATGACTGTTGTCATAAAGCGTCATTCGGTAAATTATGACACTTTTAATATAAAGTTGACATTATTCAAAATGTCTTTGTTATGACAACTTGACATTAACCAGGAAATCATTACTCTTTAAACTTTACCTTTAATAACATAGTTACCTCATTTTTAAAGTGCAATCAGTAATTCTTTTATAACAAATTTATATCAGTGTCATGACAGTCTTATTCACCCCCCTTCAAATGAAGTGTTACCAAATAATTCAACATTAGACTGAATGTTGGATAGTTTTATTTTTAGCAAATTTATTTCAATGGGGAAATATTTTGACATCAAGTCATCTGTGTAATTTTAGAGAGCTTAAAGTTAACGAAACCCCAACCTTTAGTTTCTCAGAAATTAGAATATTGGATAAACCATTAAAAATGGATTTTAAAGCACAATGCCAGACTACTTTAAAGTCATCAAGGTATTGTGCATTAGATACGCTCAACAATTGGCTTCACAGGAATGACTTCATCAAAGTGGCATGAAACATTGATCAGCCTGATGCTTCATGCAGTGGTTAGGCAAGACCAGATTTCTTTAACAACAGCCCTCAGGATATCTGGAATTTGGGGTTGGGTGTCTCTCATCTTCCTGGTACACCAAATGATTCTGTGGCACGTCGGTCAAATGACTTGTTTTTCTTCTTCAACTGAACTTTCCGTTTATAGGCTTTGTTATAGACCCCTGAACAGCAAGCATTGTTAGCAATGGCCTTTTGTGACTTACCCTGATTGTGAAGGGTTTCTGTCTGCCAAGTAACACATCTGTACCATAAGAGTTCGGTTCTTTTAATTAAATTTCCAATATTAACTTTTTGACCATTTTCTAGTTCATTAATGTCGGTGCATAAAAACAACTTGAGGCACATCGTGAAATGTGTGTGTCCAACCACAAGGTGGTGCTGTTGAACCAGAGTCTGACACAACAGTGCGTTGCAGTGACAGATGAGAGTATTACCTCAATTTGACCTCTTAGATAAGATAATGATTATTGCTGATGCAGACCTACCTAGTGGACAACCAGCTCTGGGAACATTTGTAGGTTTAGACAGATTAATTCTGATGTTTTAAAATTCCACATTTTAACTCTGAGACTATTATGACTGATTACCTGCAACACATTTTTATCTGTCAATTTCTATCTAATTGGTGTTAATATGAAAAGCTATAACTATCTAAAAATGCAGAGAATGATTAATAGCAGTTTAAAGAACTGCATAGCATGAGGAACCTCCTGCCAACAGGTTTGTTACTTTATTCATAATTTCTCCTTGATTTCTGAATCTTGATATGTCACCACCCTGAAGGGAGAAGAAACCACACATTTTTGACCACAGTGGGAGGTCTAACGATTTGAATGCCTTTTTATATGTAAAGTTGCCCTGCAGTGGGCTAGTGGTGCTGAAAACACTTATCAAAGGTGGGAATAAGCTGGAATGAATAATGCATGAAATATAAAACCCTATCATTTTGCATGTAAACTTATAAATTATGTTTGATTGAACAATACTGCAGCAGCACTCATACAATCAAATGTAATTTATAAGTTTAAAAACAACCCCCCCCCTCCCCCCAACCCACCCTGATGTTGCAAATGACTTTTTTCAGCTAAATCAGAACAAAAAGAGAGTTCTGTGTTTTATGACGGTTTATCATTACACTTTAGGTCCTTGAGGATATTTTTTTCTCTTGTGTAGTGAGATCTTGCTATTATTTCATATTTCAGCAGAGCTGATGCTGAGTGGGAGGTGGTTCCTGATCAGGCCACTAAAGCGACCAATCAGATCAGTTGACCAGGTTTTTCAGAAAGGGGGGCCCCTGACTTTCTTCCACTGAAACAAGACATCTCTAAAGACTACAATGTGCTCAGATTTCAATTTGGCTTGGACAACATAGTAACAGCTTGACGATATGTTTCAACCTATTGATATGTAAGTTTTTGCATTGTATCAGATAAATAAATTACACATGTAGCCTCACTTTGCGTTAAAGCTACCAGATGAAGTGAATACCCTGTGAATCTAGTTTGTCATCCACAGAACAAACTAGATTCACAGAACCCAAACCATGGTTTGGGTTTTATATATTTTGTTGTAAATGTTTATTTAGTCCAGTCAATAAAAATCAATCTATCAACACTGACAAGCTGAGTAAGGAGAGCGTTCATCAAAGAAGCAGACGTCATAGATCAACACACAGATTTGATCTGCTGAGTGATATAAACATTGAAAAAAAAAAAAAGCAAAACAAATTCTCAACACTAAAATGTGTAAAACAAATAAAATATGATCATTTTAATAAAATAAAATATGAAAAATAAACTACTCTAATCAGGCTTAAGTGAGGGGATTGATAGTAATTTTTGCAAAGTGCAGGATCATTCAACTATCAAAGCAGGCGAAAGGAAATTTTATCGGAAATGAAGGAAAAACATTTCCAGTGTCTGGATGGATTTGTTTAAAATCTGATGGTGAAAATCCCCAAATGAAATCCATTCACTATGGACATCAATACATTTGTATAAAAAGATTAGAAGCTAAGAGTTATATTGATCTAATCCAATCCCAAAATTACATTTGCTTGTATGTGTTCTGAATTTTGATGTTGCATTTTGCCTTTCAGTCTGGAAGCAAACAGGCTGCAGTTAAAGTGGCTTTTACAAATCTACACACATCTGTTAAAATGGCAGGTTTGACACTTTTTTCAAAGGTAATATCATCTTCATCAGACAACTGATGACCAAACAACAACAACCTGCATTAACCTGGCTGAATAAATGAGTATATCCTTAATATGATGCAGAGAGGTTACAAACGAACAACATGAGAAGGTCAGGAGAAGGTTAAGACCTCAGCATTATGCATTATGTACACCACTGCAGAATTAAGACAGTCATCAATAAGTGGAGAAAATATGGAACAAGAGTGACTTAACAAAAGCGGGACATTACTCCAAAATGAATGAGGAAACAGGAGGTGAACTGCCAAGAGGAGCTGCAGGAATTTCTACCAGAACAGGGATGACCTGTGGCAACAATCTCTTGTATTTTTCTCAAGCTCAGACTGCGCAGCAGGAGTGCAAACAAAAGGCTTGTATTTCAAATAGAACATGAAGACCTGAATGAAATCTCCCTAAGCGTTCTGAAAGAATCCATTATATTAATTACGTGAAAAATTCCAGATTTAACTTTGGAAAACACTTCCGAAAGGTCGATTTGACACAAAGCAGTGAAGCAAATCACCAAAAAAAAAAAAAATCACCACTCCAGTGAAAATATAGTGGTGGCTGCGCTGGGGTTACATGGAACAGTCTTTGTCAATTTCAATTAAATTCTTTTTAGTTTACTAATATAAAGCCATATCACAACATATGTACCTCAAGGCTCTTTACAGGAACATTCACTCCTCTTAGATGAGCATGTAGCAACGATTGCCTGCACTGTGTCATCGACTTTGCAGCAATTTCTCTGGGCATGCATGTTGCGACAGTGGACGAAACAACTTGCCTTCAACAGGAAGAAACCTGCCACGAATGACTGGAGTTTGAGAGAGCACACCACGCAAAACAGAAGCACTGAGCCAGGCATACTTTCTATGTAAGTACTATAAGAAAATTCAGCCAGGTAGATGAGCTCTGAGCATGCTTCGAAGATGAAAAAAACAGTTGCAGCAAAAGGTGGATGAAAATTATGAAAAACTCCAAATCAATCAATCAGCAGCAAGGCATTTCAAAGTGCTTTACATAAAAAGCACAAAAACACAAAGTCATGAAACATAGAACCAACAGTCAAAACATTACATTAAGTCAAATGCCATCGTTAAATTTGTAATTGATTACGTTTCAAATACAACTCTAACCAGGTGGGTTTTTAGTCGAGATTTAAAGGAAGTCAGTGTTTCAGCTGTTTTACAGGTTTCTGGAAGTTTGTTCCAGACTTGTGGTGCATAGAAGCTGAATGCTGCTTCTCCTCTGGTTCTGGGGATGTAGAGCAGAACCAGAACCAGAAGAGCAGAGGGGTCTGGAAGGTTGGTACAGCAACAGCAGGTCTTTAATGTATCGTGGTGCTAAACTGTTCAATGATTCATAAACTAACAACAGTATTTTAATGTCGATTCTCTGAGCTACAGGGAGCCAGTGTAGGGACTTTAAAACTGGTGCTCTATTTTCCTGGTTTTAGTGGGAACGCGAGCAGCAGCGTTCTGGATCAGCTGCAGCTGGAGAAGCTGAAGATGCTGTTGCAGTAATCAATGCGACTAAAGATAAACACATGGGTGAGTTTCTCTAAATCGCGCAGACATTAGTCCTCTAACCCTGGAAATGCTCAGGTGATAGAAGGCCGACTTTGTGACTGTCTTAATGTGGCTCAGAATGTTTTTATCTGTTCTAAGCATTTATTCAGTGATTGGATGGGTTCAGAGTCACCTGGTGACATCGTAATGTAGAGCTGTGTATCATCCACGCAGTTATGATAGCTAATCTTATTTCCTGTTATAACGAGGAAATAAAGTGCTGATCAACTTTGACCCAGAACCTGTGGATGCCAGCTAGCAAGCTGAAGGTTAACAGGGAATTCAAAAATATTTCCAAGGAAAATCAGGTAGACAAAATGTCAAAATTTGATCAAACGTTGCACAATTTAAGGGTTGCGCAAGCAGGTTACAACAGCTTTTACATCATGGAGTACTGGATATATATTTCACATTAAAGCTGGTACAAATAAAACGTTTTGAAACAAATAATCTATGGAGTCACTCAATCAGTATAATTTGTTTTTATGTCCCAAAAACCCAGGAGTTAGAAGGGAGTGTGGACATTCCAGAAATCCACAATTATGTTGTTGCAATTACGTTCATTTTCTCCAGCTATCTGTACAGAGGAACAATATGATCATTGTTCCTCTGTACAGAGGAACAATGTTTTAAAGCATACTTTTAAAATGCTTTAAAAGTATAGCATTTTAAAGCTGCACTAAAATCAGTTATTAGTCAAAACATTAATACTTTGGGTGTTTTTATGGGACATAGAATGCAACTGATCAAACCGGGAAAAAGCAGACTTCCTTGAAAACAATAAGAAAAGTGACTTCTGCCCCCTGTTCCACTGCAACGTTGTGCACCACCTTTGCCTCCTGTGAAACATTTTGAATTTTTTTTTTTTTTTTTTTTTTTTTTTTTTTTTTTTGAATTTCAGCAGAACTGGTGTGGAGTGGTGGGCGTGGATTGATCAGGTCAGAGGAGCTGACCAATCTGAGCAGAGCGGGCTCTGTGGGAGGGGAGGGCTTAACTTTACCGCTTAATGGTTTTACAGCCCTTAAAATTTTCTTATCACAGAACAGAGAAATAATAATAATAAAAGAAGCGAGATACTGCAATTACAAAACGCTTTATTCAAAATAAAAAAATAAAAAAAAACACGCTAATTAAAAAGAGGGATTTTGTTCTATAGACTAGTAAATTTACATTTGGAGGCTGGATGCTGCCTGGCTGGATAATTGAAGGGTAGTGGGTGTAAAAATTGATATTAATAGCTTAAAGAGGATGCAGATATAATTTTTTTTTTTTATCTGAGAAGTCTTCTGACTCTTCTTGACACCTCACACCCTCCCTGTCCCCCACCTGCTTCACTCTTGTCTAGAATCCATCTCCAGTAGTCCTCCTGAGTCTGACCATGGTCTGATGTCATCCTCTTGATAGTGAGTGGCATTGCGACACAGCAGGTCACCTCCTGGCTATAACCCCAGCGCAGGGCAGCGGGCCAGGCTGTGTGTTCCTCCCACTCCTCTCCACAGATACAGACACACACAGAGAGAGAGAGAGCAAAGCAGAGCGGCACCGTGAGCTCAACCCGGCCAGCCAAGGTTACTCATCAGTCTGCTGCACTCAGCTGCTTCTCCTCCACCGATCCTGTATGGTGAGTCTTGTTTTTTTGTTTGTTTTGTTTTGTTTTATTTTATTTTTTTTGCCCCGACCCTCTCATTTTAATAACACTTCGCTTCGCTGAAGCGTCTGAACTTTAAAGGCGGACAGCGGTCATTTATTTAAGTAAAGTTTTCTTTGTTTTTGTTTTTTATTCAAGTAATTCATCCCAGGGAAGTTTGCTGGTGATTAATCAGATTGTTATGTAACTGTAGCAGCCGCCATCGGCTCGGCTCTCTCAGTTTCACCGCAGGCTGCTGGTTTATTTTCCATTATAAAGTGCAGTTTGGGTTACACGCGTGAGCCTGATGTGAAATTACTATCATACAACAAAGCGGTGACCTGAGGGACCGTGTCCCCCCAAACGATGAACGCTTCAAAGCCGGCAGAGGAGCTCACTTCTCCGGCGGAGGAAAGTTGGGAGAGCTCCTTCTAAGGAAAAAGTTTGGAGCCTTCTTGAGGTTTATGATGTCCACTCTCGGATGTTACCAGGAGACGTTTTGACATTTTCCAAGTGCGCTTGTCGATATTGAAACATTGCGGCTCGCGACTGACATTATGTAATCTTTGGACAGTCATTTAATATATCGCAGTTAAACGTACGTCTGCTGGCAGAGTGACGTCATTTCTCGGGACAAGTCGCCGATTCTTAATTGGCTAGAGGTGTGAACTTTGATTAGGCCATTCCCACACTCTGGCTGCATTATCTTATAGCTGTAGTTGAATAATGCTGTGATGACGAAAAACCCAAATTTTCATCCACCGTGGAAATGCAGGGTATGGAAAGTCCGTGCTGTTAGCATGTATAATTTGGATCACCTATTTATGTTGTCATGACGACCATGATTTTATTCAGCTCTCTCCTAAAGTTTTCATTGTCACTCTGGTTGTTTGTATATGGTCGTTATCCTGCCTTTTGGGTTTTGTCCAGCATTACCTCCATAATTATCTCCATCCATCTTCCCATCTTCTTAGACCAGCAGCGCCACAGGAGGATGCTGCCACTTTGCTTCATTGTTAGTTTTCTGAATTCTTACGGAGGCCAAAAAAGCTTCTTCCACATGTTTTCCCATATCTCCTACCTTTAAATTGGACTTCTCAAGGTATTTGTCCAAACAAAGACTTTCTTCCTGCAGCAGTTGTCCCGTCAGCAGAGTTTCCCACCTGATCTTTGCAGCTAGTCCAGAGTTTGATGGATTTCATCTTGGCTGCTCCCCTGATTAATGCTTTCATTACCCAGTTTGTCAGTTCAGGTGGAGAGCAATGGCTTCGGGAGGACATTCTGTTTACATGTGTTGATAATACTCAGCAAGATGCTAAAAGCTTGAGATGTTCTTTAAATCCAAATCACTTTATCCCTGACCTGTATGAGGTGTTCTTCTATTAACTAATTAGCTAATCAGGTGAGTTCTGAAGGCAGTTTTTTTTCCTTTCTTTATTTCATACCTGTCAGAGAAAGGAAAAATGAAATAAATAAATAAATAAATAAAAATATTAAACGTAAACAAAACCTTCACATTAAGTTTGAGAAGGAGCTAGAAGTAGCCAAAGCTTGTTAAATCTTGTCCAAATATGTCCCACGTTATAGATTTACATGCATCTAATTTTTACTCCATGTCACACTTTTTGCTCTTTCAAAACTATATCTGCACAGTCGCAGACAGGTCAGCGTAAAAGTGATTTTTCCACATGCTTTCCATGCTCCCCATGCATCCAGACTGGTGATATATCCTTTGTTCTGGCTCTGGTTATGGCGTTCTGGCGCAGCCCAACATGTAACTGATAGTCAGAGCAAGGGCATCGCTGAGGTAGAGTTGACCGAAATAAGCCAGGTGTGGAGAAACGCAGCCGTCAGCAGTATTCTTTATTATCTCTCGACAGCGGTTTAACGCACCGAGTTTGACCAGTCTGTTCACTGGGATAAAGCAGGAGGCTATATGAACAAAGTGTCTCCACAAACACACATTATTCATTCATTACCCAATTGATCATGTTGTTTCAAAAGGCTTAAGAGAGCCTCTACTGGCTTCTGCTTTTCTGATCTGAAAAATTAGTTTCAGGGGATCATCTCCTCTGGTCAGGGTAGGAACCAAATATCATATTGCCTGAAATTTACCCCAGAAAGTGTTTCACTCTTTTTTTTATTCAGATCAGGAAATACTAGCAGCAGTTTTTTGGGGGGGTTAAGAAATCATCAAATTACACTGAAAAGATAAACACTGTAAAGACAAAACAGCAATTTATCAAATGCAGCAACAAAAGATTAACTAAGCATGCAATGCTTGTTGTATTCACAAACCCATAGTCAGAGTCTCTTCCATGGCAATTTTGTGGGGCGGAAACTGCTGAAAGCCATCACCCCAGAAGATGGTGTGCAAGTAATACTTTCATTTCATTTTTTTATTAAACACCTTGAATTTTAAATCTGTTATATTTTATTTCTTCCTTTTATTAAGGGTTTTCTACCAGGCTTTCACCCCGTTTTGCACTTACAGCATAAATAAACAGCTCAACTTTCTCGCTCAAATTATATATATATATATATATAATGTGAATTCCAGTGTCTGACAGAGGAAATAAACTTGACAGAAAACATGCTGTGTCTCCCCATATGCTTCCAGCCAAGGACGCAGGTGCTCATGCAGTGAGAGATGCAGCTGTCCGTGATGCAGTGAAATGCTTTTTCACTGCATTTCAAGAAAATACGTCACAAAGACTGCAGACTATGTAATTCTGTCAGGATGTTGAAAATGGTATGACTGCTCATAGTAGCTCTGGGGAAATACCGACTCTAGGCTGTTTTCTTGAGTGACCAGGTTTCTTGGATTTATTCAGCTTTTCTCTAAAGCAGCAGCAAAACATTATTGTTGAAACGTTACAATAAGGATAGAAGATTTCTTGCTCTCGTTTTAATATTCCCTGAACAGTAGGAAGAAAACTGGAGGATGTTCAGCAATGACTCCATTTATCTGTGTTTTTGTATTGATTTTTGTGAGGTTAATGCAATCAGTCTGACCTGAGACTCTAGAGTTCACGCTGTGCTGCCGATTCTACTGTTCAGGAACAAAAATACTTCCTGGTTCTGAGTAAACCACACAGCATGGACATTTCTTTGGTGAGCTTCAAAGATCAATAGCACCAAAGGCCAAATGTATGTTTGACGCTTCAGCTTACGGCTTTGATGACCTTTGCAGGATTACAGTTTAAGCAAATCACAGAGTCGACAACCATGTGATGGTTTTCATTCCTGAATTCCTTCGAATTAGTAACATGTGGGGTTTGATTTTCTTCTTTGTACATGCATTCATGGGTCTTCTTGGGTGAAAGTTGTACTTCACTCACTACAGAAAAAAGTCCAGCTCTACTCTCTGTTTGGCTTTCTTGATCATTTAGGTTTTCAGAGAAGGGATGCACAGACCCATGCTTAGTGTGACATTTAGTGTGTCTTCATGGGATTCTATGAGATAAACTAACACAAAGTTGTGGATAATTGTAATACAGAAGGGAAATTGAACACGGTCTTCAATATTTTTCACAAATACAAATCAGAAAAGTGTGGTGTGCACCACATGGGTCATTGATAATCACTTATAGCTGCAATTGCAGCCTCAGTTCTTTGATGTGTGTCTCTACCAGCTTGTTTGGTTGCTATTTTTTAAATTTCTTTTTTTTTTTTGGCAAACTGTCGGACTGGTTGGTTGGGCCATAACTCCTTCCCTGTAACAAGATAACATTGTATGACTTTAGTTTTTACTTTGCATGCTACGTTGACTATTTTTTTCAACTTGGGTGTGAAGATTTAAGCAATCATTCTTTAGCTTTGCTAGACATTAAATATCACGTACTATGTTGCCAGTTAATTTTTATCTCCACATTTTGTTTACAGGTAAAAAAAAAATGGAGACCTTAAATCACAAACTAAATGCCTACTTTGAAACATGGATGGGTCCCAGAGGTAAGAGGATGTTGGAAAAGCCTCAATGTTCATTCAAACGCCAGTGAAAGGATTCCTCTCTGCTTTTTCACCCACTAACCTTTCTTCTCTAATTCTTTATCTCCGCATTTCAGATAAGCGGGTGCAGGGAATGCTCCTGCTCGACAATTACCTGCCAACCTTTGCACTCACAGTCATGTACCTTCTGATTGTGTGGCTGGGGCCCAAGTACATGAAGCACAGGCAGCCATATTCCTGCCGAGGCCTCATGGTGCTCTACAATCTGGGAGTCACCTGTTTGTCCTTCTACATGTGCTATGAGGTAAGCAGAGCGCAGAGACGTGACGAAATGAGTCAAAACAGTGCAAAGTCACAACAAAGTGGCATAGAGAAGCATAGATGAGGACCAGGTGTTCTGGAATTTCAGAGACATGTTGTCAGTTTAAGATAAAGGAACAATGTTCATTTTGCTCAAACGTATACCTATGGAAATTAAAAATCAGAGGAACTGGTCATTTGAAGTGGTCTGTCATTGCTGGGTTCTTAAAGATTTCTTGTGTTTTTGGTTTTCTGTCATTCTTTAATGTTTCAGATGATCAAAATAATATATCAGACAAATATAACTTGAGTTAATATGAAAAGGCAAAAAAATTAATAAATAAAAAATAAAAAATGTTGAAAACACAACTGCCCAGCTTGGTAAATCGTGAATAACCTATGATTAACAATTTCATTCGGATTACTGAGTTTTTTTGTTTTTTGTCTTTTTTATCCATTCAACTGTTGAAGTAAATTCATATCAGTCTGGAATAGATTATAATGTTATCATCAAGACTTTGGGACTCCACCAACAAATGAACCGTTATCAACAAATGAAAATATTTAACAGGAGTTCCTCCAGGAGCTCACAAAAAGTTCACAGTAAAACTCAAGAGCAGCATCTAAAGCACTTTATCTCACTTGACTCGGTGAAGGTCAGTTTTCATGACAATAGCACAGAAGCTGGGCAAAGAGAGTGTCCTTTTAGGAGTCCAAAGGTGAAAGCCATCGGTTTGGGACCTTGGGTCCACGTCATAGCGGCTTAAATAGCCAAAACGACAACACAACCACTTATTAGTTTTATGGTTTGGAAAGCTCTTTAAATAAATGAAATCATTTGAAAGGGCGTTAATCACAAAATCTTTTCCTGGCGTTTACGTTTGCTTGATGATCTGAAAGCGATTCTCGGCTCTTATTTTACCCAAAATAAGATCTTTCTCAGCCCTTTAAACAAAATGATCCTGAAGTCAGGAGGCTGTTAGTTTATCTTAGCACGAAGCCTTAAAAACTACGGGAATCAGCAGGTGTTGGGCCATAAACGTCTTCTAACCGTAATGAATCTTCACATCTATTTTAGGGAAAAAAAATATTTCAACCATTTCTTCACAGCTGCTCTTTGTCTTTATTGTGTCTCACTGAAAGCTGTGTCTGAGGACAATGCTATCAGGAAGAAACAAGGACACAACAGGATGCTGATAGGCTGGCTGTTTTAGAAATCAAAACTCTCACATGTC
This sequence comes from Poecilia formosa, assembly GCF_000485575.1. Classification (NCBI taxonomy): domain Eukaryota; kingdom Metazoa; phylum Chordata; class Actinopteri; order Cyprinodontiformes; family Poeciliidae; genus Poecilia; species Poecilia formosa. Next base: position 620,610 of record NW_006799954.1, on the reverse strand, counting down.
CTGATTGACGTCAGCACAACCCTATGTTTTTAAAGCAGCTGACTAAGCTGCTGAAATTGATAGATACAGTGATGCAAAGCATACTTGTGCGTATTTGGCAAGTTGGCATAGTCTGAGCTGCGACAGCAGCAAGAATGTATACTTGTCGATTTGTGCTCTGTGACCCAGATGTAGCGCTTGTGTGCGGCGGACTTGAGTATCTGCCCCGTCGTTCACATCCGGCTTCCAGTCTCGCCGTCTGCGTTGCGTAAGGTCCCAGTGAACAGTTGGCCGGTTTATTCACATTAAACTCTGGACTATGCAAATGGCCCAGTCCCAGGGTGAACTTTTAGTGGGCCAAATCTGATGTCACCTGATGTGAATCAAAGTGCAGAGCGGCTCTCTGCTTCCTGTCAGCCTGCCAGCGCTCAGTCGATATTCAGGCTGTAATGTATTTTGTTTAATATGCAGGATGTTCATTGTTACAGAGAGGTTAATGTCTGTGACCACGTAACAAAACAATTAAAACTCAAAACAGAATCAATCTTCATTCATTCTGTTAAGCAATAGCACTTTTGTTGCCTTTTGATCCACAGACGGTGAACTGATTTATTTTTGCTTCCATGTTCTGATCACATTCAGCTCTCGCTACAGTTATTGGTACTCTTTGTGTGCAAAACCCTTAAAATAGATGCATTATTTTCTCCAGTGTCACAAAAGGTTTTTAGTGCTGGCGAACCCAGATATGCATTTTCCCTCCAAACGTGGCACGGTTTAAGGGGAATTAAACCGCCCTTTTCAATTAGATAAAATTGTGGCCTAGAAAGGATGAAGAAATTTACCCAACACCTGTTTCCATGCTTTGTTGTGTGCCGAACCAATTTCCACACGGTCAGATTTGTCTTTGCTGTAGCCATGGTAAAGATCAGCAGCACCTTTTTCACCCAGCTGACCAGCAGTGCACAGCAATAGATAGAATAGAAGCAGGGATACCCTCTTGTCACTCTGGTTACTCATTCTGAGTAACTGTCCCATTTATAACCTAAAAAATACAATTAAACCATCCTATGACCTCTGATGACAGTAAAAAGTACAGAAAGCATTAAAAACGTTTCACTTAAAATTGCTCTACATCAGTTGTTTGGGATGCCACTAATTACGGCAATAGCTGTTTTGTTTGTTAAAAACCAAAATTTCCTAACATGATTGCAAGAAACCAAACATATTTAAACATTTGTGCAAATGTTTGCATTGTGTGTTACATTGTAACATATCCAAAACAAAACAGCTAAAAGAAACATTTGCTTATCATAAGTCATTGGTATTTCTTTCCAGACAGTTGCTGATCAGCAACTGTAGAGAAACAATTTTATAAATTGTTTCTCTACAGAAACAATTTATAAATAAATTGTGTCTCTCAGCTGGATTATCAATCTTCTTTTGGGGCTTGAAGGTTCTGCGCTTTCATCATCTACGGTTGATGGGCAGCTCAAACCAGAGTCACCTTCTCATGCCGAGTCAATCCGAAACTTAAGCAAGAGATGAGAAACTTTATCTGCTTTTCTAAGTTGCTCCGTATTGATGTGTTTGTGTCGTTTCTACGAAAAGGAAATAAGTCCCAACACCAAACCTTTTACGCTTGAGCAGTTCTTTCAGGCTCCTTGTCGTCTTTTTGTTGACTTCATTGTTGCTGATTTTACAACCAGCTCGCTCACCGTTTATCTTAATGGCTTCCTCTGCAGCTTGCTACGACTGCATGGTACGGCGGATACAACTTCTACTGCCAGAACACCGACAGCGCGCCAGAAGCGGATAAAAAGGTCTTAACAATTACGCAAACTTACCGTTGTTTATCACTGCATGCTGTTTACTCTGCATTAATGATTTGTTTCGACTCGCTCTAAGCAAACAGTGGCGTAAAGACAAATACTGATTGAAAACGAAAATATTTTTATGACCGCTTGAGTTTATTTATTGCGATTGGCGATTCATAAAATCAGCCTACATTAACTTTATGTTGTTCTGAACTAGAATCCACCTACAGGAACGCTGTTGTTTGTTTTTTGTTTGTATTTGTGACGTTGCGTTGTGCCGTGACCCTCTTCCAGATCATAAGCGTCCTTTGGTGGTACTACTTCTCCAAGCTGATCGAGTTCATTGACACCTTTTTCTTCATACTGCGGAAAAACAATCACCAAATCACGTTTCTCCATGTCTACCACCACGCCAGCATGCTGAACATCTGGTGGTTCGTCATGAACTGGATACCCTGCGGTCACTGTGAGTGTTTTACTCAGATTCACACTCCGATGCCTCCAGAACCTTTTTTTTTTTTTACCATTTGGCGTCTGAATAGAGCTAAATAATTCAAGAGCTTCCACGTTAAAGTCACGTCTCAAAACACTTAGTTCTCCCTGAAAAGTTCAAAGGGTACACTAACCTGAAAACTGCAGCTTTGTGCTTTTTGTTTGTGAGCTTTTCATCCCGAGAAAGCTTTAGGAATTATTCATGTGTCTTTTTTTTTTTGAGTGTTTGACGCAGATAAATAACTTTATGTCTCTCCTCAGCATATTTCGGGGCCTCCCTGAACAGCTTTGTCCACGTTGTGATGTATTCCTACTACGGCCTCGCAGCCATTCCCGCCCTCCGACCCTACCTCTGGTGGAAGAGGTACATCACCCAGCTGCAGCTGGTAGGTTCGGTCGGAGCAATCGGTTGCTTTTCTTGAATGAAGCAGTAAGTCGACATCGCAGAGACACACAGAAAAGTTCCCGCTGAAACACCTTCCCACGTTTTTGTGATGTGAAAAAGTAAAACGAGGATAAATCATGTCAAAGCTTGTCCTCTGTTACAATTCATTTGAAAAACAAATCTGGTTGAATAAGTATGTACACCCTTACACAGACTTGCTGAGCTCCGTCTGTTCGCCACATCTTGATCTGACAATGTTTGGACACTCTGAGTGGAAAACGTTCACCAAATGTGTCAGACTGAAACGGCGACTTATTTTTTCCGGAATATTTCTCTATCAGTTCAGTTGTATTTCATTGTAAGCACAGTTTCATTGTACTGATGGGCTGTTTTTGTGTCCAACATATCATTTAAGACTGAAGCCTTAAGCTGTGAGACATTTTCAGCCTCCTGCAGCCTGACAAAGCTGTGGCCTTAAGTCCGCAAGGTACTTGGGGAGTTTGAGCATTCTTCAGATTGAGTTAGATTGTAGCTGTGATTATGTGAAATAATGTTACTCTTCTAATCGTGCTCTGAAATGGAAAGTTTATATGATGATAACTTCTTGTTCACTGAAGTGTCATTTGGATGGCTTAACGACTTTGGATCTGTTTGTGAGAATATTTCTGTCCTTGATGAAGTTTTGTTGAAGAATTTTTCCCAAGGTGGACAGACGCCATCTTGAATTTATCGTTCCTACACATTGTGTCTCTGCTGAGCCCTTTAAAAATAGCAAACAGCAGTTGTTTTATTGTTCTATTTTAAAAGCTGATACAGACTCATTAGTCTGTGTTCATCTCAGCTGTCCTTCAAGTTCTTCAGTGTTTGCACCTTTTCTTGTTCTCTCCACAGATCCAGTTCTGTTTGACCGTGACGCAGACGGCGTTGGCGGTGGTTTGGCCATGCGGCTTCCCCATGAGATGGCTGTACTTCCAAATAAGCTACATGTTCTCGTTCATTGTCCTTTTCTCAAATTTCTACGTCCAGGTGAGATTCTTTTGCCTCTTAAATGTAATAGTCGAAAGACGTACGCAAACATTTTTTCCATGCACCAAACTTGCTGAGGATGCACTCCGGTTGCTTTACGTTCTATCCAGAAGTGGATTATGCAACAAACCTCCCCGAACACGGATGTGTAGAATCTGTAGAATAACAGGCAGAATGATGCCATGAGGTTCTGTGGTTTCTTTAATAAATTGCATCACTTGGCATGACTTGGGAGCTCCTTTTTTTTATTTCTGCTTTTAAGTTTTAGTCCTCATTTTGTACAATTCAGTGTTTTATGTTTTGTTGCCTGTTTTTCCTTTCTTAGAAAATCATAACTTTGGTTGTAGCTCCAGTCATGTTGTGTGTGCTATGCATGGCTTAATAGGAAAGCTAACATGCAGATTAACTTGACAACCCATTTCTGTTTTCGGGAATATATTTCATATTTTTAAGAAGAAACGAGAACCTTTGAGGTCATGTTTCCATTGTCCTACTACTCTGAACTTTTATCCCCCCTCTCCATGTTTATTATGTGTGTTTAATATAAGAGGGAAGCTCCTCTTTGCTCCTCCTGAGCTTGCTGTTGTGTTGAAGAGTGTTACTGAGTGTGTGAGGGTGATGGAAAAAATGCTGCTGCAGCATAAATAAAATCTGCTACTTTATTACAGGTCATTCTTGTACATTCGCTCCATTTTGTGGAATATATGAAGTTTGTCCAGGATTTTAACAAGATTTAAATATATTTAATGGGTACAAACTTCTGTTTTATTGCGATTGTAGCTGCGAAATAAACATATTATTATTATTATTACTTCGACTGGGAATTTAGCCATTTTGTCTTGAAAGCAGGAACTAAATGTAACAGAAAATAGGAACTGTAGAAAAATATTATTCTGAAAGTATCTTTTAATCCAAAATTCGGGGTTCAGAGTAATATAAAAAGCAGGAGTTTTTGTGTGGAATAATTTCAGACTAAACTATTTTTATACTGGTAAATAGAAGATGCAGCGAAATCACAGAGGTGTGAATTATGATCCCAGAAATCCATCCTGATTCCTGGAAAGGTGGAATGAGAACCGTTCGTTTTAAAGGCATCCACAATTAATTATTATTGTGACAGCAAAACCTTTAATTTTTTTTACAATAAATATTTATCTATCATAATTTTTTAACACATTGCATTGTCACATTTTAGTCGCTCTTGTTTTTATAAGGAGCTTTTATAAAGATTTTCTTAGTTATACTGTAAATTTCCCCTAAGCTGAACTCATTCAAGTGCTTTTTGTTCTGTATTTGACATTCTTAGAAGAAAAAAAAAACTTCTTTATGCTGATTGCATATTTTATAACATGGATATACAGTCTGTTACATCATAAACTATATTATTAAAGTGCAATTTAACCTTTTACTTCACTTTGTTTTCTGAAGTGTACATATCATAGTCCTTAACTGACTTTTTTTTTCTTTTTCTTTCTTTCTACTCCAGACATACAAGAAGCGCATCGATTCTCAAAAGAAGGAGCGCCAGAACGGTTCCTCTGCGTCGGTAAACGGACACGCCAACGGAACGGCGTCGATGGAGCGCACAGCACCCAGAAAGCTCAGGGTGGATTGATATTTGAGAAACTACCGCCAGTTTCCAACTGTAGCCCGTTAGGTTATGCTGCTAGAGTTATATGTATATTTTTATCTAGAATAGACCAGACCAGCATTCACTTCAGATAAAATAAGCCACAGACAGCACATGCAGAGACTTTTCCTTTATTTCCCTCACATAAGTACAAAATAGGTCTGAACTACTGAATCGTTATAGCTCTAAGTGACGAGTACTGTAGTATTCCTGAATCTTTGCACTTGCGCCTCCCTCGCCTTTTGGTCGGTGAATTGCTAAGAAAAAACTCAGTGCAGACAAACATACAGTCAGAAAAATTCAGCAATGCTTTGCACAACGAAGGTCCAAAGATTAACAACGGAGCATGTTGGCAGAATATTTTATAGCACATCGTGATATCAGCTTAAGGGACACTTTAAGACAAACAGCAATTAGTATGTTGTTTTTTTTTTTATAGTTTAACTGCAATATGACACATATGTGTCTCACTTTATCTTATTCCTGCTTGCACGTTTGCATAATCCAAACTTTTAGTCTCGGTCAGGTACTTTCTTCAGGTCGGTTGGAAACCGTCTCATCACGACCAAAGCGTTGCTCATATTAGCATTCAGGTTAACTGTGGTCACAGCGTGAAAGGAGAGCTACTACGTTTTCAAAAGCAGGATTAAAAAAAAAACAAAAAACGATCCAACTTTAAAGGAGTTTTGTCAGAAAATTAATTCTCCTTTCACAATGTGTTGCTCAGTTATTCATCTGAGAAATTATGCAGGGCATTATGAGAAATGCAAAAAGCTTAAAAGTTTTGTGTTCTGTTGTTTCTGGGCAGTTACATGAGCTTTCAACACTACTTTTTATTTTTTTTTACCTGAATAAGCTGATGTTCAGAAAGTTCTGGAAAAAAAAGAGTGACTGCTGAAAACTCTAATATGACTGAATAGTTTGGTATCAACATTGCATTACAGTTTTACAGTTTTTTACAGTACTTAAAAATCTAGATTTATTCCTAAATGCAGAACATCAGAAAAAGAAATCCGTCTGTGAATGGCATTAGTGGTACAGGTATGAGCAACTCTGCTTGCTCTTTAATAGTTGTGTTTTGCAGCAGACATTTTGACGACTGAATGGCTAAAAATAGCGAAGGTTCCTCTCAGTAATCCAGTGAACCTTGGCAGTATGCAGACCAGCAGCAGCACCATCTTACAAAGGGAGGCCATGGAAAAAGTTAATGGAGTTAACCGCCCTGAACTTTTTCTCTTAGGACAATTCAAGAAGGTTGCTTTGAGGAAACAACCCTCTAAAACTACATCAAAACATTTCATTCTTAAACAACGCACATGCCAAAGTATTTTTCCATGCGATGTTAGTGTTTTATATGAGATTTCAGTTTTGGAATTCGATATTTATCTAGACTCAAACTGTGAAACAAGCATTTACCGTATCATCCCAACTTTCCCAGAAATCATTAATGAGCAAAATGCTGCAGTTAGCTACCAGATCTGTGTGGTTAAGGGCTATTTCACTCGTTTCTTTGTCATCTGGACCAATTTTGTCAGTAATATTTTAACTTGTAAAATATGGACTGTATTAAGTGCAAAAAACCCAAAAAAACAAAAAAAACCTTGGCCATCCAATTTGGTGATCAGACATTGCTGTAGAGATTGGCATACTTTTGCTTTCCTAATACAATGATGATAATAGAAATACATAAAATGTGACGTTTAAGGCCACTCACGTGTTAACAGTTAAAGCTCAAAGCATCTCTATAAACATCCTGGCTTCTGGACCAACTAATATATTTTGTCACGCAGCTTAGAATGTTATACTGTAATTTTCTCTAATCAAATTCATAAAATGTGTTTAGTTCCTTCAGAATCCCTCATCTTGATTTATATCTCACCAACAATTGAAAATCAGAAATGTTCAGGTTTTTTAAAAAAATTTTTTAAACATTCGCGCAGGTTGATTTTGATAGAAATAAGAGAATCAGTCAAACTGCGGTGCGTAAGGCTGCAGACAGCACGCTTAGCTTTGCGTAGAGTGAAAGCACCCACCCTGGCTGAGTCACAAATCAGCTTACAAACCTCCAAAGCTCACTTTAGGTCTGATGGGTTCAGACAGAGCCAGGCTGGATGTTTCCAGCTAAAATGTTCGGCCCAGTTAACTGACTGCAGCTTGCAGAGCGCACATGTAGGTAATGACTCAGTAGGACGCTGCCCAAACACGTAGACCTCCGTTTCCCCCACTCAGTAGATCGGAAATGTGAAAATCGGCATCAAACAAAGTCCACGTTTCACAGCGCAGTAGACCTGGCCCACTTGTAACTGCTAGTGAAAACATGCCATAACTGTAGTTGTTTTTGTTAAATTTCTGGTGTATTTGTATGTATTTATGAGCAGAGTTAGCACTGGTTTAACTCATAAAGCAAAAATGAATGTAATGATATATATATATATATATATATATATAAAAAATTTCTTTATTTTTATTTTTCTGAGGTCTGGTGTAAATTTCACGTGATGTGTTATCACTGATGCTTTACTTACTGTAACACATTAAAAACAAACTACAACTCTGACCAATCACGGCTTCCAGCATTACTTTTTTTTTTCAGGTGGAAAATAACCCTAAAGACATAAAAATGAATCATCTTTCCCTGGAAAAATGAAGTAACATCTTTATCCATAACTGTGAGATCCTTGCCTGAACAGGCTAAGAATTGTGTTGCAACAATTATTACTTAGCGATTTGTCGGCTAACGTTTGTTGGCTTTACTTTGATGACTTACTTTGAAACTTACAGGCAACTTCAAATGGAAACTTTGCTTGGAAGCTGTAAAAAGTTATCATTTTGTATCAAGTTCTAACTTAAATGATCAAATAAATATTCCTGTTTTTGTTATGTTTTATATTCCTTGTCCCTCTCTATGAGAAAAGTTAAAGTTAGGATGGTGAATATAAAAATTAGATCAATATTTTTTTCTTAACAATGGCTCCCACCACTTAGTGAGCTTTGAGCGATATAGGGCCGAGGTTTCACACATTTTTGGCATTCTTGGTCATAACACTGTGAGCCTGATAACATTTGTAGCTGATTTGGTTTGGCAGACTCAAACCACAAATTGTGAACAAAGAAAAATCAAGATACATTTTCCAAAAACCATTCCAGAGAAAGAAAAAGAAAGAAAGTAAGACTTGCTTCTCGAAGACTTTTTCACTCTGACGTTCTTACCTCACACGGTGTGCGTGGGCTTGGTGCACTGGAGTGCGACACTGCACCACGTGTTGGGAGCACAGAGAAACTCATTGTGAAGTTTCGTGGCATGCTTCCCAGCCAGTATTTCAAATTGAGACTTCCTGATTTTCTGAAGCCGTCCAGTGAGGAAGGTCAAGTGCACGCTGCCCTCCACGTTTCTCGACACTTCTGGTAAAGGTGTGTAAAAGCCTCGGGGAAAAAATAAATCTGCTACTCCAGTTACCACAGAAAATTTGAAGGGTGTGTAAAATCATCCTTTTTATCACTTTTCATTCTCAGTTAAAGTGGTGAAAATTATCCCGGTAGACATTTCCATGTTAGAAGTTGAGAAAAAATTTGTTTTTTTTTCCACAGACTTGCTGAAATCAGACATTAGGGTGTGACGTGGACAAATGTAGTAATACCAAGATCTCTAGTTCAGCTACGACTGCATAAGGCAAATATGGTGAAATGGAGGAAGTGAATAAAGCTGTTATTCCTGTAATTTAATAAAACATTTTTTTTTTTAAATCAGTCCAACGTCCACACTTTAGACGCCCCTGCTGTATTGTTTAAGTGGAAGCATTTTGTTTTAACTTTTACATCAGTTCAATAAAAGCTTCTGAAGCAACTAAGGGCAACAAATAATTTTATCCTTTTTTTTTTTTTATCTCTCCAAATCCCTTTGGCTCCGCTTGTGTTTGGTTCTCAGAAAATACATGGATTATACTGATGCGTTCAGCTGTAGGACAAATGCAGCAAGTCAGAAATCAGATCTGTACTGTCTGTTCATCGGGGTTGTGTAATGGGATCTCCGTGACTTTTTCACGAGTCATCATTTTATCGCCACAGCTGTGCGTGCACGAAACAAATGTATTTGCATTGTTACATATTGCGATACCAAGACTTTTTTAAATTTTATTTTCATCTCATTTATTTGAGGAAGAAAGTGCACGATGAAACGAAAAAAATCACATTCAATGCTTGAAACAGGTGGGGGGAAGGTTGCTAATCAGTGTAGCTTTCAAGCAAATCACTGTAATTTCTGATTATCAGAAAATAAGCAGCATCCTAACAGGCAAACCTGAAACAAAACATGCTGGCGTGTGGGAAAACATGAGGGCGTTAAGAGGCGACACCATAATCCTGCTACAGCACAAACTGCACAGACTGAGGAGGATTCGTTTTTTATTTAGATGGCGAGTTCAGCTTCTTCTGTGATTTTTCACGGGATCATGCACGGCTGTGTCTGCTCCTTACAGCGGCTGCTCGGAGAAAGCGGTATAGCTCTTCACTCGTGCAAAGAAGAAGGGCGTGTACATCCTGTCGAGGTCAAACGTTGTGATGACAGTTTCCCCAGTCAGCCTGAAAACATGATTATGGTCAATTAGAAACTATAAGTGCAGGAAGAGTTTTTTTTTTTTTTTTTTCCTGCTAATTTGCCTTACTTGTAAGTGATGTGGCAGGAGTGGTGGATCCACACAAGCTTACTGAAACTCTGACGCCCTCTGGAGGTCAGATGCAGCCCCACGTGGAAGGCGTGCTCGGCCTCGGGAGCCTGGTTCCGCCTGCAGAACCGATTTCTTTGAAACTCGGTCGCTTTCTGCGAAGAAACGGCAACGATTTACAAGCCGATCCAGGACCTGAAAACTCACCTGGGACGCTCAAGTTCGAGCTTATTTGTACAGCACATTTCAGCCAAAAGGCAGTTAACTCTGGCAATAAACATTACATTTTGTCGAGTTCTGTCAACAATGCACGTCAAATATGCTGATCATCACCATTTCACACACAAATGTTGGAGAAATTAACAACCACACAAAAAAAAGAAAGAAAACTTTACATCCTCCTTTTTCTTGCAGACGACAGCAAAGACTTTGGTTTGGTTGTCCGTCTCTTGTGACAGACGGAAATGACCGAGCAGAGCAGAATCCATTCTGTAAGAGGAAAGACAATTGCAGAGGTCACAGCGGCTGATGGTGTTTCTGAGCTTGTAGAGCACTGAGCCGCACCTGATGTTTCTCGTACGCAAGCGGGGAACGACAAACAACGGGTCCTCGGGGGTGGTGACCATCAGGACGAAGCCATCGGGGAAGAACCGGAGGTACCTTGAAAGGCAAAGTCAAAACATAACGGATAAAGGTTTAAACTTTGTGTGTTTATCCTTTTAATTGAGACGTGAATAAACAGTAACGTACCTGTAGTACTCAACGTGATGCCAAGCTCTGTAGAATCCGTCCAAGGACTCCTCTCCTTGACGGATGTACGATGTCTTGCTGATGTAGACACCTGAGGAGAAGTAGCATGAAGGGACAATAAATAATACGCACTAAATGCACACTTATTCCTAAAACAATATTCTCACAAGAACTCTTTTAATCACATTTTGTGCACCCTCTTGACTGGTTTTAGATACACTTCTATCTTAACTTAAAAATTCCTGAGTATTTTTTGTTTCCTGATAGAATGTTCTGTCTTTTTGTTTTATTTTTTCTCTGAAAAAAAAGGCTATTTTTTTAAACACTCGAGGGCATGATTTAAAAAAACAAAAAGACTGAAATATTCCTTAAATATTCCGACATTTCAACAAAATAAAATTGAAGCTGAAACAATGTGTCGCTACCGTCGAACCGGACACGTGGCCTCTGCAGGAACATTTCCCTCCAGGACTTGAAGGGCACTACTTTGGTGCAGTTTCGTCCCCAAACTCTTAAACAAGCCGAACGCCAAATCTCAGGGTCCCTGGGGAAGACACAACAAATAAATAAAAACAAAAAGATAAATATTTCTGAAACCTGTTGAGCAGAAACAACTTGACTGCAAACCAGCCACTTCACCTGGCAGAGATGTAGAACCCCCGGCAGACCAGAGACAGCTGCTCCAGGGCCCGCATGTCCAGTTCGCTCGACACAACCCAGCGAAATATGTACATCAGGATTTCCCGTGGCAAGGCTGGCAATTGGAGAAGGCAGGTTTCAATACAGATGCGGACATGAGGACCTCAAATGAGTTTACGCAAAAGGTCTAGGAAGTCATCTCTACCTGAAATGTGCGTCTGAGTCGCCTCAAGCTCAGGAGAGCAGATCTTTGGAAAGGAGCTCTCCAGAGTGAGCTGCTGCTCAAAGTAGGTGAGCAAATCCTCAATCTCCCCGTCAGTGTCACTGTCCTCCATGCTGAGAAAATTACAATTTAGTGATAATTCACGAGTCCCGTGTTGAGCAAGACGGTGATGCTGGAATTTATGATTTGATGCAATAAGACAGACGTGTCAAACTCATTTTCAGTTCGGGCCACATGTCTTCAATCAAAGGACTGGTTGTGGCAGAATGTAAAGGTAAAGTTACCCATTAGCCAACTGTTAAAATATTATTTAATCAAAAGAAGAGAAGCAATTTAACTTGACATTGCTTAATTTATGACTGCTGTGATGTTAATTGTAACTTACTAATTTCCTCCACCTCTGTCTGCGTCAGGAGGACGGCTGTAGTTGATTTTAAACTCAATGTCAGGGTCAAGCTGCATAGCCAAGCGATAGAACTTGATAGCTGCAAATAAAAAACATACTTGGATGATACTGAATCTTATGTAAATTCTCACACAAAACTCAGAGAGTAACGGGTGGCAATTAAACAAGCTCAAACACGACAGAACTCATTTAAAAATAAGACTGCGATTGCTTCTGAACATAATTGTTGTATTCGATTTATCATTTCGCTGACAAGTATGTTCACCACCTTCTATTTACTTGCCTTCATAGACAGCCCCATTCTGCTCCTCCTGCACAGCTCTCAGAAATAGCTCTGTAGCCTGACAGGAAGGCGAATCTCAGTCATCTAGTGCAACACTTTACCAAGCTGTTAGTTATACTAACAAACAAACAAACAAAAAAACAATAAATAACCAGCTCACTTTTTCCTCTCGAGCAATGTCTTGGGTCCTCTTCACACCTCTTGCCCTCTGCAGTCGGTCACTCGTTCCAGGGCTCGGCTTGAGTTCAGACATCCACTGAGCTCTGAACACATTGAGTTCCAGCTGCCAGGAAATTACAAAACAAAACATAAAAGACATTTTTTCCCTCCCCTTATTAGCAGGGTGTATAGCTGTTTTTATCAACATCAACATAACGAAATAGAGAAAATCTGTTTTAAACATGCTTTTTCTGATAAATGAGCAAATAAATGAAAAACAACAATTTATGAATCCAAAGACTCATAAATATGAGTCTTTGGATTGTTTTATTACTTGAAGGTTTGGATCATCTGAACTCTCATCTTCATCCTCTAGCGTACCTCCAATATCAGCATTTTCATCTGCCTGCAAAGGTAAGCAACACTGTTGGAACCATGGTAGTTTTTCATACAACTACGTTTAACCAAGATTCTCTGCAAAAATGTTGTCTGGCCTTGCTTACCGCTAAACAGTATTCATATCACTTTTCAGTTTATTTCTGAAGTTGATTTTGCATTTAATTTCCATGAGTGTAATTTGATTATATTACCCAAGCCATTTAACCAATACTTCCTCCTGGAGAGCTACTCCAGGAAGTACTGCTCTACCTTTAGTCATAGTATGGCCTCCACAATGGAAATACTGAGACAACAAAAGCAAATCAATAAATGCCTTCCTTTATAAGGAACAGTGCATTAACGTCAATGATCTCAACCTGTTATTTTGAAAATGGGAAATTGAGAACATCTGTGAGTTATGTGCCAGTTTTTCACAAAACTAACTTTAGCTAAACATCTGCTGACATAAACAACTGTAACACGCCCACCAAAAGCTCATGCAAGTTTCCATTTAAATGCCATGTTGTGTACTGACGTTAATATTAGATCAAGCGAAACAGGGTAATCTTTTTCCGCGCTGGGTGCGCATTTTGTACTTTATCTGTTAACTAACCCCGATGTTTACTAGTAGGTACGTGCAGAGACCTTATAGCTAAACGGGTAACCTGGAGGAAAGCAGGTGTCGTTACTGTTAGCTTCGTTAGCTACAGAGCAGGCTAACCCCCCAAAACAAATGAAATGTATAAAACACGGACACCCACCATGACACTTTGGCCAGTAGGTCTCTCTTTTTTATCTTCGCAGGCGCTCACCGGTCCCGTTTACAGTTCACGGTCGGAGAAACGAACCACACAGCAGACATATTTACGAGCTCGCAGGAACGCAGCCATCTTGCAGAGCGGCCCCGGAGCGTCGATGACACGTTCGGGTAAAGGGTGCGCTGAGGCGGGGCAGAGAGAACCAGTGAGAGACGCTATGCGAAGACAACGCCATATACCAGCGCTAACCCACATAAAGCTCCACACTGATTCCAGTTTATTCACTGATGGTCAGTTCATTGAAACGTAAAAAGATTCAATTCAGTTTGATTCAATGAATTAGACGAAGGTTAATTGAGGAAATTATTTTTATTCCGCAAAACTTAAACAAACAGTGTTTCTTAGTCTAGTATTGGTTTTACATAAAATATTATTATTACTACTACTACTACTAATAAGAAGAATTTGTATTATTATAAATAATGTCAATAATAATATCAATAACAGCAAAAATATTAACTTTTCTCCCACATTTATACCCCAAAATGTCTTTCTTGTTTTCAAATAAATATTATACAATTTGAAAGTGTTTTTTTTTCTCTCACCCCATTTACATATGATTTTCAAAGTCGGTCCAGCTTTGCTACTCTGTCTAAACATCTTGCCCCTCCTTTTCCCTCACAATTTCTGGGTCCACCGATGTAAAAGGCCAGAAGAAAGTTATTACACTAAACACGTGATAGAGATTTTGAGTACTTTTCATATTTCTCATCACAACAAAATCTTTTGTTGATGAAGCCAACTTTCGCAAGATATGTATGGACCTTTGATACTGCAACATTAGATCAATATTCATATCTAGTTTTTCGTGCCACATGAGTTCTAATTTCTTTCAAGAGAACTGCTTTTCTGATCCATGTAAGAAACCAATGAATCAAGAGCAACATCAGCATCTCCCATCCGCCTTTGCAGTGACAAATTTTACATATCCTTGACTATGGAAGGAATATTCTCCTTCCGTATTCATATATTAGCAGTTGAATGTGATTATTTTAGTAATGCGCGTATATTTATAACTATTAGCATTAAATATTCAGACATTTATTTGGCATGTTTTCGTTGTTCAGGGTCAACTAAATCTCGGATGTTTTCCGCCTGCCTGAAGCCTGCGGAGAGGCTGTGATTTGTTGTCAGGAAACAAAATTACTGTAACAACGCGAGATTATGGCGAGCGCTGACGAAATGGCCTTGCTGAGAGTTAATTCTCGCTGAGTGCACGGCTGGCTGGTTGCGGTTGTCGTATAACAGTGCAACTTGTTAAAAAACTGCTGACATTAGCGATAAGTTAAACATTAACTGCATTGTCTTGGCTATGTGTTGTTATCGCTTCGACACGGGAAGGGTGAGTATTACTTGGTCTCATCATGACATGTTATTTTGAGTCAGTTAGGAGGACCTCCCTCTTCTCTCCTCCTCAGTTTTCTCTGCAGGGTTGGCCCGTTGTTCGATCACCACCGACACAAACAGCACTATTACCGATTATTTAACATGTTTGCCGCGATTAACCTTTTAATTTTTAACCTAAAACGTCAGGAATAGGTTGTGTTAGCAAGCTCGGTTAGCTTGAAGTTAACGGTGCTTCCCAGGTTAGCAGAAGCAGCAGAGTGTCAACTGAGTTGCTACAAATGCATTACATTGTCATCTTGATTGGAAGATGCATGGAGCTAAGTACAAGGCAGGACTGGAAGAGAACTTGGGGTTTAGTGATTTAGATCAAACGATATTTATGCTTTAGAATGGCCCAGTCAAAGTCCAGTCCTTAATCCAGTCAGTGGCAATACTTGGAAGATGTTGTTGACAGACATTCTCCACTCAGTCCACCTGAGTTTAAAATATTTTTGCAATAATTGAAGCAAAATTGCCAAAAATTGCACCTTTCATTTATTTTTGATTTCTTCCTTCTTCTTTACATTTATGCTACAATATGTTGGTCTGTCACATAAAATCAGTGGTTTCAATGTAAAAGATCAAAGAGAAAAAATACTTTTGCAAAGCACTGTCTGCACCTGAGACAATCAAGAAACTGCATTTGAAATATTGTGTTATTTCAGGTACATTGTCTTCTTAAAAAGTTACAGAATTGCTTTTAAGTTGGAGTAGTCCATCACTACTCCCGAAACCTGGGAGTAGTGATGGACTCTGACCTGACCCTTCAGAGCCACATTAAGACAGTCACAAAGTCGGCCTTCTATCACCTGAAGAACATCTCCAGGATTAGAGGACTAATGTCTCAGCGTGATCTAGAGAAATTCATCCATGCATTTATCTTCAGCCGCATTGATTACTGCAAGTCCTAGAGGGTTAGAGTCCCAGTTAAACGACACTTAACTAAAGTCCTAATAGGGGTGCGAGTTTTAATGTTTTTATCTTTTTTAATCTTTTTCGAAATTTCTTTCTCTTTCTCACTGTTTATTCAATGTCACATGCTGTTTTTATTTTAATTATGTAAAGCACTTTGAAATGCCTTGCTGCTGAAATATGCTATACAAATAAAATTTGATTGATTGATTGATTGATTGGTGAATATGTGTTTTGTACCTGTAACATTCCTCAGTCACATTTCTTGCAAAACATAAACTCATAGTGCTGAATGCTTCACTTTTTTTCTTTGCTTTTCAGCTCAGAGGAAACAAATTTCTGACATCATGAGTCCTCCAGCTCAGCCGAACGTCTTCTGCTGTTGCCACAGAAAAATCTGGTTGCATTCAGCAGTAGAAGGCGAACACAACTGTTTTTCCTCCTAATTAGTATCTGCACTACGCTCCCTCCAAAGGATAACATGGAAGTACAAGCACAATGAATAGATACACCACCCTTAGACAGCTTGGAGATGGCACCTATGGCTCTGTCATCCTGGGTCGCAGTCTGGAGTCAGGGGAACTTGTTGCCATAAAGAAGTGAGAATGTAGAGATTATGGGATTTAAAAAAGAAAAAAATTTTTTTTTTTTTTACTTGTTACAGATTTTCTACTTTTGTGTTGTGGTATATCATTGTACTTAATTAATACAAATGATTTTGGTGTTGAGCTCAAACTAATTAAACAGAAACATTTGTTTTTCAGGATGAAACGAAAGTTTTACTCCTGGGAGGAATGCATGAACCTTAGAGAAGTCAAGGTAAGTTTATATTGGACATAGTTTACAGTTTTTCAATACCAAAGCAGACATTTGTCATATAAAAATGTTTTTACATAATTACAAACCAGAAAAAAATGTGTGGGATTTAAATGAATAATTAACAATTATTGACCTAATTTGTGCTAAGTGGTATTTCTTTATGTTAATGATTTTTTTTTTTTTTTTTGGACATGCCAAAAAATATTCCTTAACAACATAAATTTAAAGAAAGTACTGGTTCTACTGGCAGATTATTTAACTTATAACAAGACATAAGTTGTCTTCTTATAAAACTTATAATGGCAGATTATAAGGGAAATATTGTGCTATCGGAACTAGTAATTTTCACCAATTTTAAGGAATTATTAACTTAAAACAACATTTATGTCAGCTCAAGGTTAAATTAGGTTAAATATGTTTTTCAAGTTTTGCATAGAGTACTTCTTTCACTTCTTTCTGAAAGCATATGCATGTTACTTCCAACTATGTTCAGAATCCGTTTGGATTAGAGGTGAAACGTCCTTGTTTGCTTAATTGGACAGTCCCCTTAGAGTAAAACTGAGTGGGCAGAACTTTGAGATATTTGTTTTCATAAACAATAAAATATTCCTAAAAAGACACAACTGCAAAATAAACATGATCAATGAAATACATTGCAAATCTCAGAAATGCAGATCTAAAGAATACAGAGTCGTACTCACATTCTCACTGTATTTTGATTGGGTTTTCAGTATTTCAGTTGTCCTTTTAAGATGAACACCACATGTTGACGATTTACGTGTTATACTCTGATGTTGTTAGTAACTCAGCTGTCAAGTAACCCAAACCTTTCTCTTGTTTTGTTCCCACGCCAGTTCAAAATGTCAGAGTCCAAATTTCTTCACCCCAGCTCTCAGAGCAGCAGGTGATTCCAGCGAGCTCTTAAATTCACAAAAACCGCTGGCCCGCCCGTAGCACAGCAAGCCAACAGCAAAGTCAAGAAAATAATGCTATGTAGACTAGCCGTAGCATGCCACTGTTAGACTCCCTTTCACTTTCCCCTCCCTCCTAAAAAGTAGCATGTTCAATACATGAACCCAGTGCATTCACCCTGCTTTCAAGTTGTTTTATGTATGATTTTCCTTTTTTGAATTTTAAGCAAAAATCCTCCTTCGGCAGCAATAACCCCCTAAATCACACAGCGCTCTTAATCTGCTCTTATTTTATCCAGAAGCCGCAGGTCGTGCTTCTCAATGTGCTGCAATAAAGCTGTTTGCATTGTCCAGCATGATGAGATTTATTTAGTTTCATGTACATATTTTATTTTATTTTTTTTTACATTGCATTATGTATTGTTTTACTCTTTCAGTCCCTAAAGAAACTAAACCATGCTAATGTCATCAAACTCAAGGAGGTAATCCGGGAAAATGATCACTTGTACTTCATTTTTGAGTACATGAAGGAGAATTTGTATCAGCTGATGAAAGACCGGTAAGTATTTTTGTTTCTTTCTTTAAAAATGTCCAAATATTGAAAGTGTTTTTGTAAATTTTAATGTTTCCTAACAATTTTTTGACTTTTGCGCATTGCTGCAGGACACGTTTGTTCCCTGAATCGGCTGTTAGGAACATAATGTTTCAGATCCTGCAGGGACTTGCGTTCATTCATAAGCATGGTATGTTTTTTTTTTTACAACCAGAGCTTAATGTTAAGCAGGACTTAATACACTTGTTTTAGTCCTGATGAGTTTTGCACTCGGTGTCTGTCAGGGTTTTTCCACAGGGACATGAAACCAGAAAATCTCCTGTGTATGGGCCCAGAGCTGGTGAAAATCGCCGACTTCGGGCTCGCCCGTGAGATCAGATCTCGACCGCCCTACACGGACTACGTCTCGACTCGATGGTGAGATTAAATGCTGTGCGTGTTTAATTAATGCAAATGAGTAGGATTTCAGGGTTTTAGTTGCCATGGCGTTTTTAACCAGGTACCGAGCTCCAGAGGTGCTCCTCAGGTCCACATCATACAATTCACCCATAGACCAGTGGGCGGTGGGCTGCATCATGGCTGAGCTTTACACACTCAGGCCTCTGTTCCCAGGATCCAGTGAAGTGGACACCATATTCAAGATCTGCCAAGTCCTGGGTACACCAAAGAAGGTAATAATTGGTGAAGGGAACAGAAACATTTGATTTAGATCAAAAATCAATAGAAACAAAAGAAAAAACTTCATATTCATTACCAATAACAGTAGTATTTTTTCCTAAGTTTTTTCTGATGAGGTCAAATAGTGTTTTATAATGAGCAACAAGCTTCCTGTTGCTAAAGTAAATGTTTTTAAAAACATTTGTTGCTCCTCTAAGTTTGGATCAACATTGTTTTGTCCTCATAGTTTTTTATAATGGAGTTGGGAAGAAAGACTTTTTTAACTCCTCTCGTATTCATAGAACCATGACCAGAGAGTTATTATTTTCTGTAATGAACCCAGCTGCAGTGGAAGTCTGTAATATCCAGATGTACTGTGGCTTCTCCCTACAGACTGATTGGCCCGAGGGATACCAGCTGGCAAGCGCCATGAACTTCCGTTGGCCTCAGTGCGTTCCCAGCAACCTGAAGACGCTCGTCCCCAACGCCAGTCCAGACGCCATCCGTCTCATGACGGACCTGCTTCAGTGGGACCCCAAGAACAGGCCGGCCTCTGCTCAGGTACCGTCCGCCCGTCATCTTCCATTCTTGCAGCCAAACGATCTGAACAAAAGTTAACTGTTGGTTGAAACCCCCTTCAGGCTCTCAGGTACTCGTATTTCCACGTGGGCCAAGCTCTTGGCACCCCTCAGCAGATCCTGGAGCAGGGCAGACCTCAGCTGGGTCGAGTGCAGCTGCAGCCTCCTCTGCAGCAGCAACAGCAGCAGCAGCAGCCTCTCCTACTGCTGAAGCCCATGCCCCCCACCCAGCCTCCACCTTCTAACCAGCACTGCACGCCCTCCAGGCCTCTCCAACAGGTTGCGCCGCCCCCTGCATCCGCAGCTGCCCAGGCGGCGTCTTACCAGCGACACACGGGGCCCAAGCACATCCCGAAGCCGGAGCAGACGGAAGTCATGCCGCAGAGTCACCTTCCTTACATCGTTGACAAGAGTCTGCAGAGCAAGGTGAGTTGTCGGGTCAGATTTTAACCATAGCAGGCCTGAAATCTGGGTGTGGTGATGGACTCTGACCTGACCCTTCAGAGCCACATCAAGACAGTTACAAAGCCGGCCTTCTATCACCTGAAGAACATTTCCTGGACAAAAGTACTCATGTCCCAGCAAGAGCTAGAAAAGCTCATACATGTGTTTATCTTTTAGCAGGAGACAGGCAGCGCAAACCTTCTCAACTACCAGGTGAAGCCAAAGGGAGGAGGGCGGCGGCGATGGGGACACGGCACGGGACACCTCAAGAGTGACAACTGGGACAACTATGAAGACAGAGATCTGTCCTCTTTGAGCATTCTGGGGAAAAATAACTTTTCCTCAGAGAAGCGGAGGCAGGGAGAGGACGCTCTGAGCAGGTGAAGATGCAGTCAAGTGATTTACTCACCAGCTCCCTCACATGTAGAAAACAAAGCGTGTTTAGATACAAGCAGCTCTCGACTTTTCCCTTTTACAGGTACGGAAATGTTCTGGATTACAGTCGACCCAGTGGAAAAGAAGACACACCTTTGAACCTGAACAAGACCGCAGCCTATCAGGAGCCGTCGAGAACCGCCTCAGCCAAGCAGCACTACCTGAGACAGTCTAGATATTTACCTGGTAATAAAAGGATTTTTAAATACCTGCTGGTGTGATTGGAACCTGATGTAGTAGCTGCTTTTGAAAAGATCTTAAATGTAATTATCAGAATGTTAGACCTGAAGAAATCTTAAATAAGGTTACATTTCTCATATAAAGTTATAAATTGGATTTGGAAGCTTTTAAGCTGTAGTTATTGCAGTTCTGGTTGAGGAATTAGGATGTTATTATGCTTTTATGTAGTGTAGTAATCAGCCCTGAGATGGATAAAACATCTCTTCCCTAAAGAGCGTAATAGTTTTCTTGGTGAAGTAAAGTTGAAACAGTGTTCTAACCTATCGGGTTTTGTCAATTCAACAAGGCTCAGCATGAAATTGAGGATTTCAGATGCTAACAACACCTGGTATGATGTTCACTCAGGTTGAAGGCAATAAAGTTAAGTAGCCTGTAGATGCAGATACGCACTACCAGAGCTGGTAAGTAATTAGCGAATAAAGTTATTATTCAAAAACAACCAATTAGAGCCAGGAGGAAGGTGCTAGCGCTGGCTGACAAGCATCCTTGTGTATGCACTGCTCAATGTGCTAATGGTGGAGAAACAACATAGTATTACAGAAACACTGTTTATGCCCCATCATCTGTGGTCGTGCTAACTAGCCTTAGCATTCATGCAGCATGGCATGCTCTGTTCTGGAGAACTAGCTGGAGCTGCAGAGATTAAAGGATGGGGGATGTGAGCAGCGTTTTTGGTGGATAAAACTCACTGACTGCCTGCTCATGTTCATCACAAAATTTATGTGTTTGCAGTGATCCATAACTGTTTTTCCTTCAGGCATAAGTACAAAGAAGAACGTGGCCATAGATGCCAGTAAGGACTTCACTGGAAGCCATCTTTGGGGCGGCAGTAGTATACCTTTTGGAGGAACGCTGCCGAGCAGAGGAGCGCATGGTGATCACCCCCCCTTTTTCTTTCGCAACTTTTGCCAGTTTGTTGCCTCGAACTGCTTGCAAATAAATTTGTGTCTTCTTGTCTTTTATCTTTAGGTACAAATACAATCCCTGGTGGATACATCCCATCATTTTACAAAAAAGACGGTGGCTCTGCTGGCCACAGAGGAAGGCAGGGTACATCAGTGGAAGCAACAGCGTCAAGTGAGCTTTCTCTCTCTAATATCTGTTTGTTACATTACAGCTAGAAACTCATGTGTATTACCAAAATTTAAGGTGATGGAGCAACCTGGTGAAAGCTGAAAGCATGCATCTACTTGATATGAATCTTTCTTATTTTCTGTCGTTATAGATTATGCAACATGGCGGTCTGGTCGGAGTCAGATGAACCCCTCCACCAACGCGCCCACAGCCAACAAAAGCACGTCCAGTCTGCATCCTCGCCCGCCGCTACAAAGCATTCACGGCCGAACAGACTGGTCTGCCAAATACGGACACCGCTAGTGGCCTCCGTGGAGCTCAAAAATGAGCTTCAATAACTCTTTCGCTTCCAAAGAGTAGGCCTAGTTGTTTAGTTGTTTTATAACCAAGCGTGTAAATATAAACTTTACACAGCAATAATTTTTGTTTCATAGGTGTACAGTGAATGCTTTTGAGTTGTAAACTATTTAAAGTATGACGAAATGCAAAGAGCCAAAAATGTGAGTGCAACCCTTCCCTTTCGCTCTGTCTTACTGTCTCTGTATTATAGCTGCTGTTGTGCTGCAAAGGTTATGCCTCAGTTTTGCTTCCCTGAATGCTGACATGTAAACATATAATATGCATATTACAATGGTATGAAACCTTCACTGTGATTTCTTTTGGGCTAATTAATTGTTTTTTTTTACTTTTTGCATTTTGTTCAATGACAGTTGCCTTGCCAGTCAACTATTGTTTTGTGTTCATGTTTTCAGTAAAAGGATGTTGTAATTTTAGTGTTGATAAATTGCCATGTTGCATAAATCTGTTTCAGTAAAATGATGTTGAACCCAAACTTTAAGTCTCAAGTTATTAAGTATAAACAACATTTTGTGTGTCCCATTTTCACACTTGATCATAGCACTTTAGAAGTGTTTCATTTTTTTTTATGGATGAGCCCAGGCTGCTGGATTAGGAGTTAATCTGGGTTAGAAAGCTCCTGTAAAAGGGTGCTGTGCCACTGAATACAACAACATACAAAACTACATTAAAAGGTAAGGCAAACTGCCACGTGCAGCGCCGCATTTGGATGTGTCTGAAGCTTGGAGCTTGACTTCCCTACGTTTCTCCTTTTGGCCTTGAGCTTGTTTGGAGGTTCTAGCAGGGGAGCGCAGCTACTGGTACACCGAAGGATGGTTGTCCGCCGCGGGGGGACGTCGTCCGCTGCCACCGAGCGCAGAGCTTCGGGAGGGACACATACGGAGCAGTGAGGGAGGAAGGGGACACCCGCCTAGCCAGCCAGATCAGCCGAATCAACCCTAGCGATCAATGGGGTGACAGATGTCGCAGCCAGATCGCCCTCACATCCAAGAAGAGAAAAAGCGCCGAAACCTGTATATAGACGGAGGAAAAACTACTAAATAAATAACGGTACTTAACTGGAAATTGTAGTTGTATTAACTGTAATTTACGTAACGTCACGTAAATAATCATACTAAACATGATCCTTATTTTTCTTTTTGTGTAAATAATGACTAAAAGAAGGCAACTAGACATTTATCCATGATGCTTTGCGATAATGTGTAAATTTACCATGTTGCTATTGGATCACTTCTACCAATCACAGGCTTTAGGAGTTGTACACGCCTCCATTTTTTTGTTGTTGCTTCTTTATATTTTGAACCAAACTAGTTTCTTCTTCCCAGTTCGCAGCTTTGAACTGTGCTCTGTCCAGCTTTTTTTCGTCAAAAAGAAGTTTTTGCACTTCTGTCTTTTATTTTTGTTCTACGTTCACTTACTTCTAGATTCGAAACTCCGCTGTCATGTCTGGAAAAGTTATTCTGCACTATTTCAATGGAAGGGGGAAAATGGAGTCAATCCGCTGGCTTCTTACAGTTGCAGAAGCGGAGGTTTGTTAAGGCAGTTATATAAAGTCATCTAAGGTGTATTTGATACTGTCATGAAATGTCTCATTATACTGCTTTGTGTTTACAGTTTGACGAGTATTATCTGACCGACAGAGAGCAGTACTTAAAACTCCTGAATGGTGGGTTAAACAATAATGATGGACTCTATATGACCTGCGCAAAATTTATATATTTTTTATCTTAACTGTTCATCTTTCACCCGCATGTGTTGCATTGTATGCGGAAACACTGTGTTGAAAATTAAAAAAAAATGAAGGGCGGAGAACATTGTATGTCTTTTTATTTTTTTTATTGCTGGGAGTGGTGACCTGGTGCTTTGTTTTCTCTGCAGAGGGGTCACTCATGTTTCAACAGGTTCCTCTGGTGGAGATTGATGGCCTTAAACTTGTGCAGACAAAAGCAATCCTGCACTACATCGCAGAGAAATACAATCTCTACGGAAAAGACATCAAAGAACGTGCCATGTATGATCCAGCTCTACCACATGCTAATCTAAATCTGTTTGTTTTTTGTCATGTTTTAATCTTTCGACACATTTAAACTTCCCCATTAGGATCAACATGTATGCAGAGGGACTGATCGATCACATGGAAATGATCATGGTCCTCCCCTTCGTCACAGACACCAAACCCAAACTTGACAATATCCAGAGCAAAGCAAAAGAGCGCTACCTGCCAGTATTTGAAAAGGTATGCTGTAATAACTCACTTCTTACAAATGTTAATCATTCATAATTAGGGTAATTAAGGCAATAACTTTTCAGGCACTTACTGGACCCGTGTACCTGGTGGGAGGAAAACTAAGCCTTGCAGATGTGCTCCTGGTTGAATGTACTTTGATGCTGGAGGAGAAATTTCCTGATATCCTCAAGGAATTTCCCAACATCAAGGTAAGTCTGGACCTACAAAGTCTTGCAAAAGTGTTCATACTTCCTTTACTACCTTTTTTCATTATTAAGTCAGTAATGTGTAGAAACATTTTTTTGCCGCTATTATAGCCACAAGTATTTCTGGCTATGTCTCTCACCATCTTTATTTATGTAAATTCTGACCCGTTTTTCCCATTCAATAGTTCAAGTTCAGTCAGATTGGATGGAGACATTTTTTAGGAGTTGACACAAATTTCCAGTGTCATTTAAATATTGAAATTATATGCTTAATGGCTTGTTTAATAGTTAGTCTTCATCTGTATGTAGGAATTGACATGTAGGCCAAAAAGCTGATGAGTTGAGCCAATCTCTTTCCATTTGCAGACGCAATTTTCAGATTTGTGTTTGGAAACCGTTCCTCTCGCATCACAGCTATTCACCATTTTATCTCATAAAACACATTGTTTCTGGTTGGAATGTTACAAAATGTGCAAAAGTTCAAGCGATGTGAACTCTTCTGCAAAGTACAATGCCTCAAACATTTCTTTCCTGTTTTCCTCCACAGTTATAAGCCCTCACTACTTAAACTGTGTTGAATTTAAAAGTTTTTTTTTTTTTTTCTTTTGCATTTTCCTGTCCAGTCCTTCCAGGGCAGAATGATTCGAATCCCAGCCATCAGCAGGTTTCTGCAGCCGGGCAGCAAGAGGAAGCCGCAGCCAGATGAAGATTATGTCAAGACAGTCAAGGAAGTGTTCAACATCACAGGACCCTTTCCATAATAATCTCTTCTAACAAAATCTGGTTCATTAATCAAGAAAGCACTAATAAACCTAATCATGTGAACATCTCTGGTGTAGTTGTGTTGATAACACCGAACTGAAAAACTAATCTTATTAACAGGAGTTGATTGGTGGAACCTTTTCAAGAAGGTGTAAAACTAAATAAATGGAGAAGTTTTGAGATAACATCTCAGAGGCTGTTGTGTTTTTGTTTTTAAACACAGGCTTTTAGAAAATTATATATAAAAAATATGCACTGTACAAGTCAAATTTCTTCAGTTTTTGATTCTACAAATATTTTAGACATAGATCCTTATTTACCGTTTCACAATTGCAGGCATGTTAGAATTAAAAGTTACAGTTTCAATTATTTAACATTTCTGATCTTTATTTTTATTTTATTAACGGGTATGAAATACAACAAAAAAAAACAAATGCAGTGTTTAGAAGTATTTGCCACAACAATAAGTAAATTAGAGTTCATTAGCATAATTGTGCTTACAATCACACGGCCTCACATACAGGTCATGAATAAATTCCTTTTAAAAACTCTCATAAAAATACAGACTTGGTGGAATAGCTTCCTTTTGTGAAGACTTGCTTGTGAAAAGTCAAGAGTCGTCTGAGTCTGGTCAATACAGTTTGGTCGGTTACATTATGGTCAGCAGCAACAGGCGAAACACCATCAGCAAGCTGAAAAAGAGAGAACAAAACAGGCAATCAGCAGATTTGTTTCAACAGTTCATTGCAAAATCAGCTTTTCTGCAAGATAAGCAATTCTGACTGACCTTAGCCCCGACATAATCCCCGCCGGCATTAATTTCCCTGATTTCTTGTATCTCATTCCCATGATGACTGCCAGCAACCCAGAGGAGGCTGAAACACAGACCGAGATCAAGTTTGTGAAATGAATGAAAGCCCCGGAGACGAAGCAGGGAAAACACGTACTTAACACATTACTTTTCTCAGTAAATGTATTCCTAAAGAGGAACTCATCCTCATGGAATTCTGACCAAATCTTTACAAGTTCCACACATAAATATTAAACACATTTTGCTGAAATGTATTCGGGGGGTTTTGTAGAAATGGCAGTATCTATGTGTCGCCTTTGTGGAGAAACTAGCCACATGAATTTACTCAGGTATGATTCTGACTCATCTTTCCATTCAAACTGTTCACTGTCCCTTGAACAAATCTTTTGATTATTTTCATTGAATGTCATAAATCTTTCATGAAGCAGTTGGTGGCTCTCAGCAGACACACACAGCCCTGATAAAATGATTATTGTTATAGGTTATTAGAATGTTTTTTTTAAAAATTACTTTTACTTAATTTCAAAACATTTTCTAAGTGACATACTGTAAATGCTGTACAGTTTGGTTGAAAAACATTTTTCTATTAGGGAGAAATCAGATTAGTATAGTTTTTCCCCTTTAAATTTTCTTTCAACTTTCAATTTTCAGTTCAATTTCATTGGATATTTGGAACATAAATTGGGAAAAGGTTAATTATTTATCATGTTCTCAGGTTTATGTCATAAGACTATAATTTTAACAGGCATTGTAGATTTTACAGGCCCTAAATGTCTGTAAACAGAGCCATCAATATATTATGCAACAAGGTTGCAAAGGTCTTGAGAGGGCTCTTGGTCGTTTCCCCAACATGTTTCTTCTGTGAGGCTTTGGTGATTAGCAGTCCTTTAATGGGCCATAAATTAGGTCTAAACTGTCTTATATTGACTAGCGCTGAGGGAAAACTGCTTTGACAGATTCGACAAGTTTTTTTTTGCTTTCAATGCATTTTTGCAGCTTCTCTTCTTCATATTTTCATTAACCATTAACTGTGTCAGTTCACTTCATTACGCAATTTAAATCAATAAACTTACTGACTTCTTTGCATGTGTGGATTAGGCTTTCTTGGTTTTCTTTTTAGCCAAGATAAGGTCCAATTAACATTACCAGGGCCATTAGAAATATAAGGTATACTAACCCAACAGCACCAGGATATCTTTTGGGTCATTGGAGACGTTATAGGCTCCATACGCAGATAATCCACCAAAAACTAAACCAGCAATCAGGGACATCACACTACCTGCAATCATTTAAAGACAGTGAGGATCAGAAAATACATAACTTTGAGAAAGAGTCCTATGAAAATTCAAATTCAAAAATACTTTATTGATCCCAAAAGGAGATTAAGTGTTGTAACTTATTAATTCATCTCAAGTCTTCAAAAAGTTATTGTAAATTAATTGAAAATTAGTACAATTGAAATTAGTACGTTAAACCTTTTCTCTT
Source organism: Poecilia formosa (assembly GCF_000485575.1). NCBI lineage: Eukaryota > Metazoa > Chordata > Actinopteri > Cyprinodontiformes > Poeciliidae > Poecilia > Poecilia formosa. Next base: position 593,110 of record NW_006799954.1, on the reverse strand, counting down.
ATATCCCATAAATCCACCAAAAATGGTGGCTGCAGCATAGCCGAAACCAATCCAGTCCATTGCCAGTGCGGAGCTGCAAACACAACGTTGACTTTTTAAATTGTTTGCATGAGGAAAGGAGTAGAACAATCAATAATTAAATTCACACACACACACACACACACACACAGTCCGGCAACAGGCTTAGCTAACTCTGAACATTGACTATCAGTTGAACTTCCTTAGCATTTGGAATCTCTAATCTACGTAGTACACAGGATTAACAGCTAGATGTCGCTGTTTGTCTTTCAGTGATATACGCAAACTACTGCAGAACAACCGAGGCTAAGACGAAGAAATAGGCTATTAATAAGGCGACTTCTTTAGACACATATTCTTGTCTTACGGCAAATAAATAGCTCCCAGATGGCTGAGAAACTCTTTCTTACCCGTCGTCCAAATCAAAGATCAGCACTGACAGATTTCAATTTGTGGTCCTACACTTCCTGCCGTTGCTGCTCACCTACCAGACTGCGCATGGCAGATTTGGTTAATGTTGTGTTCGCTGACCTTCATCAAAATTGGAAATGTGACTAGATTAGTTTATTTGCTATCCGAACCAGCACCAATTTAAAACATCTCTGATCTACAGACGCTTACTGTAGCGAGCTAACTTCAGCACAAAATGTTAATAATATTAAATTCTTGTTCAGATTTTGATTTATGTTTGGACCCGTTACTAAATAAAATAATTACATTTTCCTACTGGATATCTTATGGTTTTCAATCAAAACTTATTTGCCTTGAATGAATTCTCCTATGCAAAAACATAGGTCTTTACATTAGATTAGTTTTCTTTCCTCTTTTTTCTTACCTTTGATTTATTTTGTTTGTATTTCCTTTTAACTCATGTAAAGCACTTTGAATTGCCTTGTTGCTGAAAATGTGCTATATAAATAAAATTACCTTACCTTACTTAAAATAATTGGTGTTGTGATCATCTTTTTGTCAGTCCTTCTGACCTAGTACCATCTTTTTTTTTATCTTTTGAATGCTGATATCGAATCATAAGGAATAACATTCATGGTGGAAATAGATTTGATATGATTTATCATGGGCTTCTTGTTTTATATCACAATAACCTAAAATTTTGCCAGTAAATTATCTAAAAAAAAAAGAAAGGTAACACATAGAATTTAATTCCCCAGAAAACAAAAAAATCTTTATTTCCGTCTGATCCCAAGGTTCCACACCTCAAACCACATTAAAGGTTTCATTGTTTAATAATAGTCTTCAAAAAAGTATAAATCAAAGCATTTTTAGAGCAAAAAAAAAAGCCACTATGAGCTGTAGACAACATGACCACAAGCTGCTGTAAGAGTCGAGTCCAGCAAAGCGGCCTGGTGCAGTCACCTGGTGGAGAGGAGCCACTGTGGCCCCACCAAAGAGAAGGCACACGTTTCCAAAAATCTGATGGCATTTAAATACCGTCTACAGAGTTTCCTGACGATGTTACAAGTCCGCTCTTGTCAGGATAAAAATGAGTATAAAATGGCTGACAAGGATTTTTTATTTTTTTTTTTAAGGAAGGATTATTCAAGTGAGGTATCAGAGCGACATGTAAAAACGATGCGATTGCTGTACTAAGATGAAGAAAACACAAAAGATTAACAGTAGAGGAGGACAAGACTGCTTACAGATAAAGTGACAAGTGGAAAATGCAATGGTTTTCTCTTATAGTAAACAACAATGGACAAAGTGCATTTCTTAATACAATGATGTGATAATACAAATGGCTTTGAGTGCACCTGCAATATATACTGGTATCATGGCTTTGTCAGCATTTTGTTAGGTAGATACTTTCACAAGAACTGTAAGGTGGTGTAATAAATGTAATGAAACTGGATACTGAAATTAAAGAAAAGAAGACAGAAGCAAATCTAAAGCTGTAAATCTGAGCTAAAAACAAATCACACAAAACACAGAGAGACACTCTCCATTCGACGTTATGGCAAACACCAGCTTTTGGCAACGACTGACACTTTAAAGGTTTGAGTAACATTTTACACTGGTAGAACACATTTTGCATCGTCCGCGCACATTCCTCCATGCGAGCTCCGTGACAAAGAACTGTGCTCGGAAACAATCCAGCAGATTGCATTCTCAGCTTCTTCACATTTGCACGAATAAATGTGAATCTAGCGCTACATTCGCAGTCACGAGGAAACATTTTAAAAAAAGGACGTCAGCGTGAGTATTCAAGTACGGTAAACAACGCAGCTGGTGTCGTGTTCATGGACCCGCGCGGGGGGGAGCTGTGTGCCGTTTTGTTCTGCCAGTGTAAAAACATCACTTTGTGTGATAAAAGTGCATATTCCTCCAGATATGGGACTTGGCTTAAAAGTATTACAACTGGTACTGATTAGTCAGTGCACTTAAGTTATGACTTGTTTTTGTTGTTTAGGTAACTAGCTCACTTGGCTTTTAAAAAATAACATGATCTTTATATATTGCCAAAGATTGATGGACAAACTGCATGCAAGAATGCTAATTTGGCAAAATCTAATAATGTTAGGATATTTTTTTTATTAAAATTTTGAGAAATGTATGATGTTGCAATAAATCTGTTTTATATATATATATATTTCTTTTACATAAAGGTTCAAGTATCTATCAGTGTCTCCGGTCAACAGCTGGACAGTCGAACACTCTTGGATCTCATCAAGGTGCGGCTCTGCATCTGAAACACACTGAGCGTTTCTGCGATACAAGAAAAGGAGCACCTCGCTCCGCGTCTTCCCCGTGTCTCACCATGGCAGTCGTCTCCCCTGCAGCTTTTAGGGAGAAATGTTCACCCAGAGCCAGCCCAGCAGCGTCCCGTAAACCCAGGTTCTCACGTAAAGTTTTCTGCCGTTCTCCGTCAGCAGCATTGGCAGTGTTAGCCCTCCCAAAATTAGCGCAGAGGGAAGGGACTTGGAGAGGTTCAGCGGAGAGATTCTGCCCTCGCCGGGGAATCTGCCCTTTTTATCCGGATCCTCTGACTCGTAGAAATCTGTCAACATCCTTTCAGGAAAGAAGAGAAAAAGAAAGACGTAAGGGTCTCTTGGGAGCGGGGGGTTCATGCTGTCGGAGAAGAGCAAGAGGGAATGAAAATAAAGTGCAAAGTGAAAGGAACTGGGCAGAACCAGCAGTTACAGCACAAACACAGGTCAGGCTTTTTTGTTGCTGAGCTGGCAATGAAATCAATTATTTTAGTCCAATGAAATGACTGACTTTGCTTCTTTTAGGAAATAAACTTCATTCTTTTCAACATGGGAAGCTTTAATAACATATCTTCAGCTTAATTCAAAAAATATTATAAAAGGAAGTTTATTTTATTAATACAAAAATTTAAATGTTTCAAGTAAGGGAAAAAAAGAGTAATGGTTCCATTTGTGACATAAGAAATCAGCTTTTAAAGGTAATGCTCCCTTTTAATTTAGCAGGAGCTTAACAGCGTTTCAGTTCAGTCATGATCCAAGAGACTTGAATTGAGATTTGATTTCCAGAATGACTGGAAGTTGTCCCGAAGATCTGAGCTGCAATGCATAGTCATGTATTAGAGTGGCCTAGTTAAAGTCCAGACCTAAATATGATTGATAATCTGTTAGAAAGTTGATGTTCACAGACTGTCTCTACCTAATCTGGCTGAATTGTTTGCTTTTCTACAATGTCTACAGTGTTTCTACAATGTATTGAATTAATAGAATAGCAAGGTTAAGGTCAACATACTATTCAGATTATTATTTGCATATGCAATGCTTCGTCACTACAACTATGGCATATTTTGTGTTGTTCCAATACATAAAATATCCCATCCCAATAAAATACCCAAATCATTTTTTGTCAAAAGTGATTTTTTTTTTATGTCTAAATTATATTTTAGCAATAGAAAGTGGTGATTTTTTTTTGTTTGAAAAGACTTAGGCCATTATCTTAGGAAGGTGACAACATGGGGATTTGTTGTAAAATGACAAAATGTTTGGCAAAAGTGCTACATATTTCTGTAAAACCTAATTATAAAGTGAAGAATTTGAAAGATCTAAAGTTAGATTTTTAAAATAAAGTAGCAATTCTCTTCCACATACAGTTAAAGTTTGGTTCTTCAAAAAATAAAATAAAAATAAATAAATCACTCATACTTCACAAGGACTGATCTGCACATCAACACACACTCACCGGTCCTTCATTTCGAAACGTTTGTGCATCCACCTTCGGAAAAGCTCGGGCTCTAATGGGATTCCCTTGATGTCCACGCGGTCGAAGTGGATGTGGATGCGGGGACATTCCTTGCATAGGAATTCTGTCAAACATAAAAAATAAAAAGAGGCTAAACAAAAACAGGAAGTCCCTTTCAGCAAAGAGGCACGTACAGCGAGCTCTTAAAATCGGCGCGGGGCGACAGTGATGGAGTGGAGCTGCTGCGATGCGGAGCTGAAACAATCTGCAGCCTGAGGAGAGGAAGAGCAGCGAACAAGGCTGAGAACATGTAAAGAGCAAACATCTTGATTAGTTCATTAGCTTCATCTTTATCGTCCATTTTTAATGCTGCAATGCAAAATATTTAGACATTTTCAACATGAAGCCTCCAGCCAAATTACTTGCCCGGTCGATCGGTGGAGAAACAAAAGTCAGAGTGCCCTAGAAGGTCACACGTAAAAGCGTAACCAAGAGTTGAGGCTCAAGGCTACAACGTGCATCCCCCTGAGAACCTCAGGTTCCTGTTTCCACAACATGCAATATCAGGAAATGTGCCGCCGAAGGCCAAAAGAGGAAACGTGATCGAAGACCACAGCGACGCGCTGCTTCACCGTTAGAAAGAGCATCTATAACACCAGCTGCTCAGATTTACACCGGCCTTCAGACACAACATACGGCAGCTTAATGATTATCCATAACTCAAGTGAGATACGGAGGCTCCGGAGGAGCAACAAACAATTTAACTAAAGAACACGTGACGTCGACAAAATGCAAGAGAAGGAAGAGTTAGAGCAAACAAATCTCCACAACAACTTAAACAACAACTACATGGAACAGAAGAAGGAAACCAAGGCTCTGGAGAGCCAAACATCACCTCATAATCTAAATAACATTTACACACTTTAAGAAAGTCAGAGGTATCAATCAGTAGAAGCAAGAAGTACTTCATTTTTAATAATAATAATAAAAAAATCTATTGATTTCTTCAGTAATATGCATTTTTAACAAACTGAAAAAAGAAAAGATTATTTCTTCCACTATGATAACCAAACTTAAATGTCGTTTAACTTTTAATTGACAGAATTGGAAGAATAAAGTTTCTCTGTAGGATTATTTAGTCCCCCACCCCCAAGTAAAACTTTTAATCAGCAGGTTTTCACTACAATCTGAGCTTCAAGAACTTACAGCAGATATAAGGGGAAAAAAGTCTAAATTTGGTTACTAAGGTTCCCTGGAGACCCAAGATGTCATGACTATGCAGTAGTTCTCCAACAGTGAGCTTTATTAAACTTTCTTTACCGTCATGCTCATGGTTCTTGGCCTTAACTTAGACTTATTACACCACACTTGTTTGTTGCAGTTCCAGTAGATTTAAACACACATCTACTGTTTTGACTGTAGATAAGGGCAAGTTTATGTGACGTCTGGGTTTTCCTTCTGGACTTGTTTTCCCTGCAAACTGATCTCAGATAAGTGGGAGACAGTGAAGGACAGATGGGTAACTCTATTTCAACTTCTGTGAGATTTTTCCACGTGACATGATGCTACTGTAATGACAGGGTCGTTTAAGGTTTTTTAACACCAGCCAGTAAATGTGAAGCGTGTTGGTGTAGTAAGTGTGGTAAACACCTCCCAGAGTTATAAAAGTAATAAAAGTTGAGGGGAAAAATACAAATCAAGACTTTGGATCAAGACACAGCGACTCTAGAGTCACATGTGGACAATTTCCTGTTACAAGCTTTTAACGGATGTCAGGAGAAGGCACGAAAATCAATTGATCTATTGTGTTACTCGCTAAGCAACATCATCTGAGCAAGAACCGTGAAACACGTGCTTTGTGTAAAATAATTGAAATGTAGTTAAAAAAAATAGAGTATGAAGACTCAAAAAAGGCCATTTACTAAAAGAACATTATATTCAGAAGAGCAAAAAAGCCAAAACTGTACAAAAATTATATTTTTTATTTAGAACTCCTCAAGTGGCATAGTTTTAGCTTCACCCAAAAGAAATTTTGTAAAAAAAAAAAAAAAAAAAAAAAAAAAAAAACAACTAACTTTTGCTATCCAAATGTTAATCTGAAAACTGATCAACAGATCAGCCCCACACTATAAAATAACAGTTATAATCTGTTTAAAGTTGAGGTTTAAATTTGTAGTTTTGAAGTTTACAGATCAACAGTAAAAGTTGTATTGTAATCCAACCACCTAAATTAATATTTTGGTTTTTGAAAGTCACAGTTCCAACCCGAGCCTTCACAGAGAGCTCAGAGAGCAGCGGTGGTGGCGCGGACGCAGGCGTGGGTCATTTCCACCAACGCCACTAAAGTCACCTTCACCGCATGAGGCCAGGAAGTGCGTGATGAGAGGAATGCTTTTCTATTCTCTGCCTTGTTTGCAAGAAACATCCACGTTTATTCCTGACTGTAACTGGATGTTTTTCTCCTGTTGTTGTTTTTTTTATTCAAAATTTCCAGCAGTGTTTTTCAAAGAACAAGGAACAAACAACAATAATCAGAGACTCCAAAAACACGAGAGTCACGCAGTTTACAGGAAGGCAGGGTTGTTAAAAGGTGATGTTTGCTGTGTGATTAATTACCAGGAAGTTCTGAACATAACAATGTTTGTGCAGACTTGAGCTGCCCAGAGAAGTCTACCTGTAGCCTTAGTTTTATTTTTAAAAGAGAAAAAATAGCTAATATATTCATTCATTAGCTATTTTTTCTCTTTTAAAAATAAAACTAAGGTTACAGGTAGACTTCTCAGTGCAACTCCAGTTGAAACAAATATATAAAATATGGCTTCAGCAACAAAAAAAAAAAAAGAAACAATTTTACTCTCATCTAGACTTCTTTTCTATACATTTTCTTTTACTTTTCTAATTTCTACAAGAGTTGCTCTAAACCTTTTGAGTAAATTTAATATGTAAAAGATCAACAGCCTGTTTGGAGAATGCCATTCTTTCATATGTTAGTGCACAAATTGGAGACATGTTTATTCTTTATCGATACAAATATTATCCCTAATTTATAGATCCACAAAATGAATAGAAAACTGGAATTGTATTTGTATATTTGAGGGAAAAGTACTTGCATGTCATACAAAAGTGGACATTTCAATGTGATATAATGTGATAATGATTAGGGGTATATGCTCCAACGCATCTTGTAGATTTTTTCATTTTCTGTTGTAATCAAAACTACATTCCCCACCACAAAATAAAAAAAACTAACAAACAAACAAACAAAAACAAAAAAAAAACATTTCTTTGTCAGGTATGATAGCTCTTGGGACAAAACCTAATTAATTATCTGATAAAGACAAATTAAAAAAATTCCTAATAAAATTTTTTTAACGTCTTCATCTAAGTTCTTTGAACATGCCATGCGGTTGCAGAGAAGTACCTGCCATCGAAGGCGCGGGTCTCCTCTGACCGGAGTCGTCCAGCGTTCCCTCATAAGCTACTGTGACGTCATATACGGCGTCCAGGCTGTCATTCATGATGTTAACGGCGAGGTGAGACGCCTTCACCCTGGGTGTGAGAGTGTGCTTCAGAACAGCCAGCCCTGCAAAATAAGTAAATAAATAAATAAATTAAAAAAAAAAGCAACAGCTGAAACAAATTCAACATCTGCACAAATATGAAGCAGCTCACATCTGCTTAGACAAAATTAGCGTGAAAAAGTGAATGATTATTCATGTTTTAGTCCACAAGGCCAGCTGAAATGAACTGAGCAACACTACATTAGGTTTTTCCAACTAATTGCATTTGCTGGTGGCGCTTATGATGCTAAAGTGCAGCCGGGCTTCGTGTTGTTTGGAGATTCTGTGGAGATTAAGCCTATCTCCGGGCCACAGCTCTGAATATCACCTTCCCCTTTAATCCACATAAATCGCTTGGGAAGGATGGCATGTGCTCATCAGTTTATCTGCTGAGTGAGGCATTAGTGAGCAGAGAATGGTCCCACATTGACCAAGGACTGACTAATTGTGTGGTGACTGACTGTCTATGTGGTTTCAATTTTGGTAAACCTAAGGGAGCCGAAACAAGAAATATTTAGTCTGATTTACAGAGAGAAAATAAGATTTTATTTCTTTTTATAGCGTGTACATAAATGTCTGTTTTAACTTTATTTGAGTCATTTCTGACTTTATTTTACAGTCAGAAATGTTCTTTTTTCTAAAAAAGTAAAAAAAAAAAAAAAAAAGTATTATAAATAACATGCAACTTCAGGATATAGGGGGTTTCTAAATTTACTCATGGATACGGCAGCTGCCTGCAAGGTGACCACAGGTTGCATAACATAACTAACTCAGCTGTTTTCCAGATGTGAGCTGTTTGCAGTGAAACAGTGTGTGTGCAGCCTGTACAGCAGCAGTGAGAGGCTGCTGAATCCTGCCCCCACCTTCTCGCTCAGCAAACTTCTGACTGTCGGTGATAACATTCTTCAGCTCTGGATTATACCGAGTTCCTTCGGGAAAAATGACAAGGTACATCTGTGGGGAGAAGAAAGAAAAATAAACATTCAGACAGAGGTGATACTGAGTAAATAGAAGTTTTAAAAAAAATGTACAGGATTTATTAGCGAGGAAACTGATTTTGCATGACAAAAGGATTCTCCTGACAAACAGAGTTAAAGCCTTAAAACCAGATAATTTTTAAGGATTCTAGCTGAAAAATATCAGTTGAATTTTATCGTTAGCTTTTAATACCAATAAGAAGACTTCACAAATTTGTTTGTTCTTCTATGAAAACAAAAAGATCAAGAGAATAAAGTTTTTTTTCCTTCTATTAGGGGCTAATTAAACTCATTAAATAAAATGGCATCTTTAATCACAGGTTATTGGCATCGTTTCTCAGCGTCATTGTTACACTGCAGATTTCTTTCTTTGTGAGCACAAGTTTCACAACAGAGCTTTCATTGTACTAATTTGGCTCTAAATAAAGGGTTTCACGTAAGAAACAATAAAACGAAACAACTCCTGCTTTTGTTACCTTAGAGGACTTCAAGACAATCTGAAAATGTTCTGTAATAAAAACCATACCTACTAGTGAATAATACCAACAATAAAACCAATTCATACAATTACTCTATTTAATAATGTAATCAGTTATGCCTGTTTAGTTTTACAGAGCTGTGAAAAAGCAAACTCCTCTTACAGATTCTGTTTTTGCCACGTGCTTCAGATCAAACATACACAGATAACCTGAGTAAATATAATAGTCTATTGTAATCAATCAAGCCACACTATGTAGTAATTACTGCCAGAACTACAGAATTAAGAAATAATTTAAATAGGACATGTGGCCTGACCTTAAAAAGGCCATTTATGCTAAAAAAAAAAAAAAAAAAAACACCAATGTGGCTGAATTACAACAATTCTGCAAAGATGAGTGGTCAAACCTGAAAACTCACTGCAAGTTATCACAAGCACTTGTTTACAGTTGTTGCTGCTAAGGGTGAACCAACCAGCTATTAGGTTTAGGGAGCAGTCACCTGTTTTCACACTGGGCCACGTAAGCTTAGATTTTGTTTTCTCCCTAAAAATTACACACCTTAATTTAAAAATTGCATTTTGTATTTACATTTTGTCTTTGACTAATGTTTAAATTGCTCTGAGGTTCTTAAATACTCAAATATGACAAACATGAAGAAAAAAAAAGAGGAAATAAGAAAATGGGCAAACACTTTTTCACACAGCTAAATCTATTTCTGTTTGCTTGATGATCTGAAACATGTAAGCGTGACAAAAAAAGAAAAGACAGACAAAATCTGTAAGCAGGTCAGGTTTCTTTTGCAGCAGTGTAGGTTTAAGAACAAGTAAACTAAACTGTAACTGTGTCAATATGAAAAGGTCCCCGCAATGTTAGCAGTATTTGGATTGCACAGCTGCACACACCATAATCTCTCAGAGTCAAATCCAAAAAACATGATTACAAACAAGCCCTGCAACTCAATCTGCACTGCTTTTCACATCAGTGAAACTTCACATGGGGGCTCTAAATTTGAACATAAACACTAAAGGTTAGTAATAAAAAGTTTTTACACACATATTCACTTGAATAACTTATAAAAAAAAAAAAAAAAAAAAAAAAAACAGTGTTGAGGACTTACTAGCAGAAAATTTCAAATGATTGAAATAATAAAAAAAAGTGTTTTCAGGTTCCAAGGTCATTATCTCACTAAAGCATAATGTGTTGGAATTAAACAGATGCTGAAATTAAAAAAAAAATAAATAAATAAAAAAGGCTATGACCAAAGGTTAGAGATGTTGATTTCACTAAATGTTTGCTGTGGTCTCGTCATTATTTCCCCAGAGCTGCGCACTTACTGGAGCTCCACATCGAGTCTGACTGAGAAGCTTCCTCTTCATGGCCTTTTCATTAAACTTTGCACTTCTTTTCACAAAGATTCCCCCGTGCTAAAAGGAAAAACAAACAAAATACAACAAATAGTAAGAAAAAAATGGTGATTTTTTTTTAGGTTATGATTGCTAGAGGACTTCTTAATGGCTGCGTCACCTGTGAAAAATACCAGCCATACAACGGGAGCCACTTGAGTCCATCTTTTAGGACGTATCTGATATGACCAATGGCGCTCTGTCTGATGGCCAGCATGTCAGCAATAATCCAATCAGCTGAAAAGGCCAGACAAAGAACAACCTTCAACAGACATCACTATGTAATTATAGTTTGAAGCTGTATATCTAAATACTCTACCTGTGCATTGATGATTAGAAAGGTAGATGACGTTCTCTTTATTCTTTGGTATATCTCCATATATAACAATCTAAAGTAAAACAGAACGGAGAATTAAATGGTTAAGAACAGGTCAAAAAGTAGATGGTGAAAATATTTCACGCTAAGGTAACAAGTTTATGTTTTCTATAAAGATTGCTGATCACATCTACAGAAATGCCTTGAACAGATTTGTAAAATCCCCTAAAGTATGTTCGCCTCAGGAGTAAAAATCACAAAATAAATTCTTAAATAAGTAACTTTTAATTTCAGTACATTTATTTATCCATCCAGATCAATTAAGCTAACATTAGTTTTTTTTTGTTGGGGGGAGGGTTGGGGGGGATTGTGGGAGAAGGAAGCTGGAGTACCCAGAGAAAACTCATGAATGCATGGGAAAAAACAAGGCCATGTAGAAAGACTCCAGCCTGGGATTTAAACCCAGACCTATGGCGTCATCTCAAAAAAAATTTGAGATGATGCTATTAATGGTAAACATTGCAATAACAATATATGCCTGCATTCTTTTTTCTTTGCTTTCTCATCTATGCTTCAGTCACTCTGTGACCTTTAGCATGTTGAGCAATGTCATTAGAGTCCAATGTGAGCATCTGCTGCCATAAGACTCAATAATTACATTAACATGCATATCAAAAACACCTGAAATGTATAAGACAACATTTCACTGAATACCGAATAGTTCTTTGCAATATGAATATTGCGCACACTGATATTAATACAGTTTTTTCCCCCTCAAACTCATAAAAAGTGCTCAAAGTAAAAGATTAGATTTTTTTTTAAGTCTAGTTAGATTATACCACTGCAATTAAAATTTATTTTACAGATTTTTAGCAGACAAACAAATGAGATCAGCAGAGTCTAAAGAAACTCAGTCAAGGTTCAGCTTCCAACCTATTCTGCTGATATCAACACTCTGGGAATTTATATTCAGCACTCTAATCTTATCAAATACTCCTGCATCCAATATTGTACTTTCACACTATCATAGTATGCACAAAGATTTTTATGGCGGCTTATTTATCATGATTTGTCTACACACAACCCTCTGTGCAAGGTGTGGCAAGAAGGCACCAGAGAAAAATGCAGACTTTCTTGCCATCCAACTGGTTCATCAGGATTGCTTTTAAAAACTTAGTCAACTACTTTTACCTCAATCATTGAATATATTTCACGAGACTTTAAAAAAATGCACAAATGCAATGTTTTCATGAGAAACAGGCCTTCAGAACTAAACATCAGTTCTGTTTTATGAACACAAAGTGAAGGGTTACTCACCTCGACCCCTGTGTAGTTTTCAAAGAAGAACAGGACCATGCTCTGATAGATGCAGTACAGTCGGTCGTCTAATTTATGGTAAAACCTTGCTGGTAAAACGGTGGAAAGTAAGCGCCAAACCCCCCATGACAGAACATATGCTGGGGCTGTACCCAGCATGATGGTGGCAGGAAACCAGTACCGCAGCGAGTATGTGTGCACAACCAGAGAGAGCAGCATGGTGGCACCTCTGTTACAAATCCCTGAAGTCGGCTGTTGGACCAGTACCACACACCGTGATTATATTACAATGTACCCTTTCTGTACCACTGCACACCTGGCCTACTTTCAGCACACCTGCCCCGAGAGGTCAGCATAGGAAAGTGAGAAAGCTGCAGAAGGAGGCAAAAATGTACCCTTGTAGGCGAGAAAAGCAGTCAGCAAACTCAGCTTAAGCCGGAAAAAGACAACAACATTAAGTTACATAAATTATCTCAACAAGTTAGAAATATCCATGGAAACGAGAACAGTTCTAACTCCGAACTGTACAAGTTAAGTAAAAAGCGCTAGCCGATAATAAATCGAATCAGGCCAAAGTAGAAGTTTTCTCCTCCCCTCTACACTGTCTCTTCTAACGCCGGAAGGACCACAAAATCCAAATAAAAAGTCAAACTAGTTGCTAAAAGGAAAAAAAAGTACTCTATTTCCTGCCTCAGTTCATTTTTATCCGGCTCCTAGCTTACAGCAGCAAATGTCACACACGCCTCCCTACGTCACGACGCGTTAGAGCAGTAAGGAAGTTGATTGGCTAAGTGATGCAATAGAAGGCGGCGTAGGAGCGGCTTTAGTATGGCAAGCAATTGTAACACAAAATTTTTTAGATACAAGTTCCTTTCTTAAAGGTATGGTTCCTGTCTACTGAAATTATGTTTTAAAAGATTAGGAGAGGTCAGTATATATTACGTGAAGTAGAACATTTTATTTTCGTCTTAAATGAGGATAAATCCAGAGGCTAGCAGCCAGTCAGGGGCTAAGAAATCCAGGAAGTTTGTTTTGAGTGAACTGAAACTACTTAGAGAAGTGTGAATATATATTTTTACTAATCTTTAATCTGTACCTGCAATAGTTCTAAAAGATGGGAAGCGAAGGAAGCTGTACATTTGGTGGTTCTCTACGTTTAATATTAAGCTATGTACAAATTTACGAAAGGAAAGTAGAAGGTTTGATGAACTGCAACTTTTATTTAATTTTTTTGTTTTTGTTTTTGCCTTTCATAGTGCCTTGTTTTGAATGTATGTCACTCACTCCTGGTTCTTCCCTCAAATAAAACCAGGATCATAGTTTAAAAAATTAAGAACATTACCATATTTTGATATAATGAACACTAACTTTTGCAGACTTTTATCATCAAATCAATAATGTTTTGGCATGCAGGCACTTGGAAAAATATTGTATTATAAGCTTATTAAATAACTGGAATAGAGGATTATTTTATTTCTTTAATCAAACCTTCTGAATGTGTTGTGGTTTATTGCATGAGTTGGGTGGTAATTTATAGAAAAGTTGATAATTATTTACATAGGAAATTAAGAAAAAAACCCACCAGCAATATGAGTTGGCTGGTTTAAACAGAACATATGAAGCATTTTAGTCAGAGACGAGTAACTAATAGGAAAGTAAGAGAGCATAATAAATTAAGTAATATTGTGTTCCCTTTAATCAGTATAATGCATTGGCTTCACTGTTAAACCAGCTATAGTGACTGGAAACGCTTAATATGTTCTGTTCTCAGTAAATATTTAACAAGAGTGAAATCCAGCCTTGAGAATGGAGTTGTATTAATATTGCATAAGTCTGCTTTGGTTTTGGATTCTCTCATACTAGTAGTAGAATTTAAAACTCAATATCCAAAACACTCATGCAAGTAAAAATTACATTTCAAGGACTCTACAACTAACATATCAATAGAAAGCTTAGAAAAATGCTTTCATTTGTAAAGCTGAAAAGATTTGATGTGTTCTTAGAGGAATTATGAACGTCTACTTTGAAGAGGTTATTAAATGGTAATATTGCTTACTGTAAGAGCACATTGATTTAATAATACAGGTCCTGGTTGCAACTTAACCTTCTTCTTGCTCAGACTAGCTTAATCAGAGGGATATTCACCTCAAAACAAATGTACTTTAAAGCTCTATAAAATACCACATTTTTGTACACAAGAGATTTATTATCTGGGGTCTTGTTTGGACTTCAAGTAGAGAGAGCACAAATAAGAGGTGTAGCGGGTTATATGCAGAATTAATCTATTCAAAAGTAACAAAATATCAAAAGGCAAGTAAATATTTAAGAAATGATTGGAAACAAAAAACAGACTTCTTCATTTTCTGTCTTCTGAATTTGGTGGCATTTCTTGGAAAAGAAGTTTATAGCAATCAGATCATGTTTAAATAGACAAGTTCACTATCTGTAAAGTGAAAGTTAAGTTGACCGCATCGCTTTATTATAAGACCTTAAGAGGCAGCACATTCAGATAAACAGTCTCAGTGTCTGAAGTCAAATAAACATTGAATCCTGCCTTGATAAAGATACACATTGACCTAGTGTGTAGGAAGATTCTATCTTAGTTGACAATACATGAACACTTGTCACATATTCAGGGTTTTCTGTACTTTCCGTAAAGCACACAAATTGATCAACTCTTGTTTAAAATCCCATCTGAAACTCAAAGTCATCTAAAGCAATAATTTTTCTGTCAAAAGAATAAACAAGGTCAACCAAATCTATCAAACTAGAGGGCGTCCGAACCATACCAATAACCGATGATCCTGATTGAAAACCTCACTTATTGAAAATAAAACACAAATACCACATTTAAAAAAAGCATTTATTAAAAACCACATCACAACACATTTTTATCAGGATAAAGAATTTTCCTATGAACTGGCTAAGCAAGTCTTTCTAAAGTCACATTATCTAATATCCAAACAGCCTGTAGTGGTTTCTACTTAATGTAAACACATAAATGGCAAGGCACCAACATACAGCTTGCAAAGGCAGTTAGTCAGGCTTCACAGTAACATAAACAAGAGCACAATTGATGCTGCTGCTGAGTCGTAAACGTTTTCCATAGCAAACAAAGTTTTTGAAAAGCAATATATTTGACTGGATTCATATGAACTATATGAAGACACTTACAAACCATGAAAGTAACAGAGAAAAGAGAAGAACAGCAGGGGTCTGCTGGCGCCTGTCGTGTAATCAGTCACAGCAGGCGCTCAGAAAAATTAATAATACTGAACAAAACCCCAAACAACTAGTCCCCATTATTCCAAGTCATAGTTGTCGTAAGGTAGGATCTTCAGATTGGTTATGCTATCTGAAAAAGAACAGAGCAAAACAAGAGAAACACATTAAAACCATGAAACAGTAATTTGGCTTTTATAACAGATGTTAGAGGACCGTCTTACCCAGAATCCACTGCTCTGACAGGATCCTGCTGCCCTCTGGCCTCCTGCCGCTGTACTTTCCTATGCAGATACCTGCCTGCCGAACCGTTTTGCAGGCTGTGCCTCCACACAGCTCGATCAGCTCCACCAGACTCTGAGTGGGTGGCTGGGAGCGCTGAGACACAAATATGGGTGGCTGGTCTTGGAAGAGGTTCTGCTGGTGCTCTCCTGCAGACAGGTGCCTCTGGAGACGACAGATCTGAGGGAGAAACAGGCAGTTAAACTCTGAACTCCACCTGGTGATTAAATTATCAATTTCCAGATATGCAGATGATGCACAACTTTATGTTGGTGGTGGGACTATGCTCCGACACAGAGATACTGGTCATAGATTCTGAAATGAACGCAAAGACACTTTGCACATAAGTTTTCTTGTCCACACCCATCAATAGTTATGAAGAACCTTTATGGGTTTTGTTTTTTTGTTTGTTTTTGTAAATGTAAAAAGAATCTCTATCGAAATTAGGAAAACAGATCTTCTGCAAATTTCAGGAAGATTTTAATATCTTTACAAATAACAATTAAGATCAACATTACCAAAGAAAAAACCTACTTAAAAGCTTATATTTAATTTACTTCTGAACTTTAAAAAGTTAAATATGACTGTAACCCTAAACTGGTGTCTCTTAGCATGTGAGTCAAGTCTTTTTACACCTAGTTTACCAAACTCCAACGCCTACAGTACAAACTGTTGCACAACAGCTACAAAAAAAAAAAAAAAAAAACAGATTTTAGCCAAATACAAAAAACCCTGTTCTCAAGCCAAGACTCATTAAATGTCCAGTTTTCCTTGAAGAAGGAGCCAATGTTGAATAACGTAAGAAAAATGTTTTAATTTTGTTTTTATTATTATTGCTGAAACACACAAGGAAGGAATGTTGGCAGCACTCAACATGGCAATGAGTGCTGCCAACATCTTTTGTATTCTTCGACATAATTGTACCTCAACACAATTCAGCCTTGGAGGTCCAGAGGTAGCTGCTCTGACTTTGTCGCCTGGTTTCTGCTCTGCTCCATCGAGCAGTGTGCTCCATTCAAAACCATGTGCAACGCACTGGATCTACAGTAGCTGGACTCCAGTTAAATTGCAGAAGCATCTCAAGGAAGATCAGAGGGAATCAGATGCACCTGAGCTCAATTTCAGATGTCAAATCAAAGCGTGTGAATACTTGTGTAACTGTGATGTTTAAATGTTTTATATATTTACAAAAATGTCTGAAAGCATGGTTTCATTTTATTATTATAGAAACACTAGCAAACACCTAGGCTGAAACACTTATTTTGTGATGTGACAGGAGAAAAACACAGGTGTTACTGACAACTTTAACAATGGCTCAGTTATACTCCAGGGCTCCTGTAAATCATGACAGTGAGCCAGCCACACAGTCCCAGGAGTGTGAAACTGAGAGAGATAAACCTTTTTAATAACCCCAACCCAAGTCACATTCTGCGTTACATAAAAATGTGAAGCATCAGAGATGCCCCACAGTTCATTAAATTGGTTTAGTTAATCAAATCATCAGTTATTTCTCACTGTGGTTTACAGACTGTGGTGTATGAGAATGTTCTCGTCTATGATCGTGATTTATGTTGAATAAATATTACCCCTACAAAATCAGAATGAAGCTGCCAAGGGAAGTACAGCATAGAGAAAATAATCTACTGTATCCAGAATCGCTGGGGTCATAAGAAAACTAATTTACAGCACACGCCACTCAATACTCTACCCTTTCAGAAACGGATGATACTAATCTTTAATTTCATGAGCATGACTGGGCAATAGTGCTGTGAAAAGGTACTTGGCCTCTGAAGATTTCTTCTGCTTTTACTTAACAATCACCAGATCATCAAACAAATCCTATTATCAGACAAAGATAATCTTAGCTTATGTGAGTAAGGATGTTTTTCTTTAATAATTTTATGCATAAGATAATAGTATCTTATGCATACTTTTATGCATAAGATAATAGTATTCCCATCTGCCATAAGCCATTGTTTCTCATCTCACTGGTCTACAGAATATTTTCCCAAAGGTCCTGGGGATAATCAAGATATTATATGGTTAATCTGAAAAGGGTTTTCTGGTCAACAGTGATCTTCACATTAGAACCCCTCCGGATACCATTTTCGTTCAATGTTTTGATGCTACAAGCCACAGAGTAATTAGGGTTTAAAATGAACTCAAATTTCCAAAAGGGTTTTATTATTAGTGTTAAGTCATGGTGTTTAACGGGCAGGCACCTGCTTTTTTCAATAAGGCCAAATGATATGTTCTTTTAACTAAAGATCATCATCAACTTTTGAAAGAGTTACTAGAACACCAATAGTCTTCTGTTCACTTACATTATATTGGTGTAAAACATATTTGTACAGCTACAAATACATAAATTTACTTCAAATCTTCAGCGGCAATTTATATGAATAAATTTAACACTGACTTTAAGCAGATTTCTAAGACAGGGCAGCCTCCTTTGAGCTATTTTAATGCTGCAGTACTCCCGCTGGCCTGAAGGTGGCTGCTGGAGCTACACCAAAGGGTTTTTCAAGCTTTGAAACCCTCAAGCACTGCAAAACATTTCATCCATGATGCCACAGGCAAACTTACTGCTTAATGAAAACTCACAACACCGTAGTCGTAGCTATTAGAGATAAATCTTTGTATGCAAATCATGAATCTTAATTTCTTTAAAATCTATGAAAGTTGTAAGTTTTGAACACTAATTAATCCACTTGAGCTATTTCTGCGACCCTGTCCTAAATGACAGCTCAGCCGGGTCCTGCCAGACTAAACAGGAGCTCTTTGAGGGTCTGTTTGTTTTCAGACTTGCTGAGTGACAAGCGTAGTTCTAAGTAAGGCCTGCTCCATATTCAACAAGGGTGAGTTAACAAACTGAAGGGGACAATCTACACCATTCTAAGTCAAACACCTGGAAAGAAAGTTGCAGAGTTCTGATGTTAGTTTTGCCTCGTGTCAAGAAATCAGGGGTTACCGAGGCGTTTTAGGGTACAAAGAATGAGAGTGCAATTAAATGTCACTTAAAACCGGAGGAAAAACATATCTTGTGTATGTATATGATGAGTAAAGGGCAACACTCAATAGACAGCAATTGTTTTATAATGTTTCCAACAAAGACTCTGGCCTGAAATTAAAAAGGGCTTTAACCTTTACAGGAACATTGTCTTCTTTTTCTCTGAATGACCATCAAAGCTTGAACGCTGTTCACTAATAATTTAGCAAACTCTCAGTGACATTTACTTGCTTTGCTGTATTCAGAGGCAGTTTAGATTTACATAAATTTCATTTTATAACTGGCTTCCAGTTGCATTAAAAATTCACTTGTAAATTCAGCTGAATGTTAAAACGCCACTTCATTTGTCACGCGCTAAAGTTCCTAATTATAATGAAAAAGAACCAACAGTAGTGCTGGCATATTTAATATAATATTATACGGCAATCAGTCAAGGCATTTAAAGTAAGTGAATGCATCGCAATGCAGTGATGGAAGGAAAATCCTGGGTGTTTGTATTCATGTGCATGCCACTTTGACCCGTATCACCAACCCCCCATGGCAACGGCACTCCCTGATGATGGTGGTCTCCCCACAGCAGGACAATGGGGCCAATCAAGCCACAGAAACACCAACAAAGACCTCAAGGCTTTGATCAGTCCAAAAGACTCAACAGATTCTCGTCTGACCAAGTAACCGTGGGATAAACCAAAACAATCCATATTCATAGTGGCCCCACGTCAAACCCAGCGGGTGTGCTACCCAGATCCCTACTTTCGGTGAGTGTATTTAATTACAGCAAGACTGATTAGTTAGACATGGTAGAACTAAGTGGGAGAAGCAGAATGTGTGATTATGCTGTCACAAAATGACAGTTTAATCAGTTTAGGACAGATGAAAAAGACTGAACCTTTTAATATTTTGGCTAGCAAATGTAGCAGAGACAGCATTCAAATTGTTGCTTTACAAATTATCAATAACCTCGTTAGCAAACCCTTGCAACTTTTTAGGTTGAGAAATCATCGAGGGAAATGATTATGTAATATTATTCATGTGGCATGTTTATCACTCTCAGCCAAACCACATGCAATAATACTGACTCCCTTTTAGCTCTGCTTTTTGTTTTGATGGTGGCTAAATGATTCCCTGTTTTCACCAAGTAATGGCCTTAAGTATCCTTTTCCTGTTTGCTACTGAAAAGATGGGTTTATGGAGCATTATTTTTCATGGTAATGAATGATTCAAACAGCTGCAGATCATTTATTTGCCTTTTTCTTCTTAGTTTTGGGTACAAAAAGAGGAGTCATTTGCTCTGAAATATTTAAAACTGACCATGGAACATTTCACAACTTTCTTGGTACTCGCTTACACAACCAAAATGTCAAAGTAATTTTCTACAAACTACTCTTAGTTTGTTGTAATTGATTGCTGTAGAATACTTGGTTGTTTTAGTTCCAATCTGTTGCAGATCAGAACCATATCATAGGAAATACGGTGTATTATCGAATGTTTGCTAAAAAGACTGATCTTATTAAATTCAAATAGCTATGAGATTTGAGTATTTAGATTTTGTGTGTGGCCTCCACATAAAAAAATGGAAGTAGGTCAGAAAATAATATAACATTTTCATCAATTCATACCTCCATTTCACTTCTCCCTACTTCCAATTGTGCCTCAAATAATTCTGGAAGTATGAAATTTCACCACGATATAGTAATATTTTAACATGATTTGTTATTTTTATAAATTTTAGAGGCAATTTTTCATGAAAATAATTAATATTTAATAGATTTCAACTATTTTGTACTGTCTAAAATTTGTATTAATCTCCATTTCCATTTATTTTGGTTCTGGTTATGCCATGATCTGATATCAAACCAAAATGAGAAGAGAGGTAAATTTCCTGTGCTGTGTGAATGTTACAATCTGAATGCATTCAAATTATTTAAAGGAGGTGAAATGAAGCAGAACCCCTTAGAACCATGTCAGCCCTACAACAAAGATTTTGATTCAACTGGTTGCACAAGGCTTTGAGGAATGCAGATATGTAGATTTTATGGTCTTGCTGTCAGAAGTGTGGACACAGCAGTAAGTTAAAAGCTACTGGTTCTTTGTGTCCTTTTTCTAAACTTGATCTGTTTTTTAAATGGGGTTCCATAAAGAAGAGGATATAATTTTCCTGTTCCGAGGCATGTAATTCTCAAGACACTTATTTGTAAGTCACACTATGACAAAGATGGTATTTTCCTGCATTTTAATCCAATCAAACAGAGTTATTTTATTAATCTAAATGCATGTATAAATTGTAAATATGTATTTAAAGGCGTGGGACTAGGAAGAACTTGTTGTGGAAAGCAGGAGTTCAGCTTAGCAGTACAATTAGTAATGTCATCAGCTTGAGGCAAGAAAAGCTTTATTTAATCAAAACTGTGTATTTTAATGGCAACTATTTGGTGAAGGCTATATCTTCTGGTACAGTTAAAATATGAATAATGTGTCTAGTTAAAAGCTTTCGAAGATAAGAAATCCTGATCCGTTCATCTCTTCAGAAAGAAACAGTTAAATATTTTTTAAAAGTATTAAATGTCTAAAAAATAATGTCTATCAGGCACCAAAAAAGTTATATATTTTTTTATATTTGAAAGGCCAAAGAAGCACATGGATTACAGAGGTAAAACTGTATGAAAAAAGTGAAGAGATGAAGGTTCCTAATTGTCTCCTGCTGGTAAATAGTATCTACTGGCAGTCATATTTTATTGTTCCCTTACTGCTGACATAGTAGAATACTGAAAACAAGAATACCACTGTGAATAGAGTGTATAAATGCCACCCCCCTGCCGGGTACGAACTGATGCATGGTGAGTACAAAATGTGCCATGCCATTTGTTTTTGGAAAGAAGTAAAAGTAACAAATGGAAAAAACAACTGGGGTCAAAATGACAACTGGTCCAGAGGCAAACTCACTCCTGATGGTAAACAATGAGCTGAAGAACTCATAAAAACTCACATTCACTGCATGACTGTTAACCGTTATAGAAATGGTATCTCAACGAATTTTACTGCAACATATCAATATTTCCTGTGGGCTCCTAAAATTAACAGCCCTACTCTTCTTCACAATGAAAACTCCACATCCTTACCAAAGCAGACCAGTCGATATGTCTGCTGCCATATATTGCAGTAACATTAATCTTGCCGGGCACAGCGAGTCAGCAGGCAGACAGCCTGCGCTGCCTTGTGACCATGCAAGGATGAATTGATCTCGACATCCCCCATGTAGTGAAATGCAGTGTTTGCTTGACAGTTCAGCAGATGTTCCCTGTGCTCACAGCATGAGGAAACAGTCTGGCATGTGGTATGCATAGGATGTGGCCCAGTGATAAATTCAGTGAATGAATGGCCCCTTGAGGTAATGCTGTTAAAATGAATAACTGTTCCTGTTCCCGGCCTCCCGTGTGCCGTCAAAAACCATAAAGCAAACTGAGACACAAAAAAGTGGTGCAAATTAACGTCCCATGACACTGACTCAGCCAGAGCACCTGAACAAAGTCGGTGTTTTTAAAATGACGACAAGTCCTTCCTCTTTAGTAATGCCCCTTAAATATGTTGCATTTCCCTCATACAGTCAGGGTTACATCAGCTCACTTCCTACAATTCTGCAGAGAGCCAGTCCGAGGCTTTCCTGTCAAAGAATGATTTATGCTGTAGTTGACACTGAAAGGTGGTTAAAGTGAACTAATATTTTGCATACGTCATACACAATACAGAGGGAATTATGCATTAAGCTGTTTTCTTCTTGAAAAATCTTTGGGCTGCAGAAAATGTTGCAGAAGACTATTCGTAAGCATCTTTCATGATAACCATTCCAACAGGTAGTAAAGTAACCTACCACGACATATTTCTGGGAAGCAGTCTTGTAATAATGCTGCATTTAATTTACAGAACAGATCGTTTTGGAGCGTGTCTGAAACAACTAAGACCACTTTGGCGTAAAACCGTTTCGAAAAAAACATCAAACATCAAATTAATATTAGGAACTTCCCAACAAGTTGTTTCTATGCTAAGAGAAAAGGGAACAACTTTCTCAGATATTAAAATAGTCTCCTCAGCACTGTTCTCCTATGATATGAAGACCACTTACATTTTCACAAAGATGTAGCAAATTACATTTTTGTCAGAATTCACCAAATGATTACTTCAGGTTGCAGCAGCAGCAGCAGCAGCAGCAGCAACTAAAACGCATTACACAAGTTGCTACATATTCAATTTTTACATTTGACAGAACCTAGTTGGGTTTTATTATTCACATGTATCACAAATCATAAAAAGACACGAGACTCAAGTTGGTTTCTGATTTGGCAGAGAGGTAAAGGCTTATTTTTTCTCTCTCTTTTTTTGGCATTTGGTCAAACTCAGGCCAGATCATTTTCACAATCTTTGAAACAGACTTGCCAAACCTGGGAGTGTTTATTCTGCCTTACAATTCTTTAAGGTACAGAGTGTCAATTTTGAAGACTATTCTCGGTGTCAAATAAAAACGCAAACAGCTGTTTCATTAAAAGCTCTGCTCTGGACTCGTTTAGTCATACTGACTAAACATGGTCCTGTCCACAATAATTAAGCCAGTCCAGAGCAGAGACGTTAAGTTAGAGGATTGCTCTTCTTCTTTAGTAGTAAAAATCTTCTTTATAGTAAAAATCTAAAAACCCACTGGCAACATCACTGAAGTGACATAAGAGCTTGCCTAAAGTTGAACGATCGAAGCCTAAATGATTGTTTAAACCATACTGTATTTTTTATTTAATCCTTTTAATCTGTTTATGTATGACAGTTTAGAAGATGCACATTCTAGCTCATAGACATTGCATGATTTTAGCTTAACTGTGAAGAACTGTGGTCAGTTTTGGTTGCTCACATTCATATTTAAACTAGCCAAGACTGGACGCTTATGATAAAATGAATGCAACTTCTTAAAAGGACAAAGGAAGAAATAAGAGGAAACAAAAGCCTTCCGTTGAATCTCCCGTTCAAGCGTCTGGTATGCGTGTTGTAAGCCGGGAAGCAATTTTCAATGAATGGGAAGACACTGTTAGCTTCAAAGACTGCGCTGAATGTGCATGGCGGCATCCTGAAAACAACACGTGTGATCTGCAGAGGATATAGCGGAGGATGTGTAGTCTGTGCATCTGCTTCTGTGTGTTTAGCGAGTACTGAAAGGAATCTCCACTTCACATCTTTTCACAGTGACTGGTCACAGTAAAGGGGGGAGTGGTTTAAACTCACAGTTAGTGTTTAGACCACTTTAGCAAGTGGTCGGGGGACTGATGAAAGGCGAGCACATGCAGTCCGGCACCACTGAGGTAAAGACACGCTACCTCAAATTCCTGATTGCTTTCTCTCCACCTACCAAAGAGGTTTTTAAAAGGAGCCTGCAGAAACTTCAGAGAGCTGTTTACACTTGGATGCAGCTTGGGAAAGACCTCTAATGAGAGAAGACTAAAAAAAGAAAAAAAAAAGAAAGAAAAACTAACCAAAAATCAATTTCTTCAATCTTTTTAGCAAAGAGTAATGAAGATGTTTAATGTGGATTTGCTCATTTTAAGTTTCTGCCTTGGTTTGGGAACACAGTATGGTGCTGTTGGCAAGAGACAGTATCAGATCCAAAACGGCCCGTGTAGCTACACTTTTCTGCTGCCTGAGCAAGAGAACTGCCAAAGCACCTACAACTATCCTGATCAAAAGGATGGACCAATGGACGACGAGTCGGTTCAGAGACTGGAACAACTGGAGATGGGCATGGAGAACAACACACAGTGGCTGCTTAAGGTAAACTTTGTCTTGCATTATAATATCTCTCTACCAATTACAGCTTTTATATCATTTATTTAGACATTTCTAGGAAAAAAATATAAAATTTCAGTTAATCAAGAAACATCAAAGCTTTTTGAGAGAAATGTGTAGAAAAACTGTAAAGTGGAAACATCAATGTCAGTCCATAGTCCATGTGTCTCAAAGTGAAAAACATTTAATGAAAGCCTAAAAAGCTGTTACTAATTGTGTATTGATTTTGCCATGCAAAGTCATACGAATATATAAGGTTGAGTGACAAAGATTCAACACAGGTGCAGGATGCATTTCTGTCTCTGTCTACTAAAGATTTTTTTTGTAACGATAAAGAAAGTGTTTTTCTTCTCGAAGTCACTTTAATCTCACTTTCTCATCATGAGATTAAAGACAAGAAAGAAAATGAGCCAAATAGATCAAATCAATCTCATGTAAAAGACGTTTTGGTCGACCGCATGAGAACCATCAGACAGCGAAATTCACTCATACAAACTCAAGTGTTGCCTCACATGTCAAAGCAAGCTCTAACAGCACCTCTTATGCACTTACAGGGGGCATATTTCCAAGCACACCATTTCTCAGAAGACTGCTTTGGGCTGATAATGTGTCTATAAAAACTTATCTGTATGAGTATCAGACTACTTTAGACATTTTTCCAATTGTGCAGGTAAAGGAGTCTGTATATTTCTCCTGGTAAGAAAGCGTTATGAACTTAAATTTTATCTCAATATTTAGTGCCAACTGTCAGTATAACAAAACATTAATGTTTAATGTTTACATTAAACATTAATGTTTAATGTTTGCATTAAACATTAGGTTTAATGCAAACAAGCATTAAACATTAATGTTTAATGTTTGCATTAAACATTAGGTTTAATGCAAACCTAATGTTTGCATTAAATCATGTTGAAATATACTAATTAATAATAGCAAAATTTATTTAAATAAACTAATAGTAATAAAAAGACTGAGAAAAAAACATAACTATAGTGATAGTTTCTAAGGTTTGCAAACAATCAATTAGAGCTTATCATTATGATAAATCACAAATTAATTTTATTCCACACAATAAGAAATGACAATGCACTGGTAATATTTTGTCATATTTCATTGTGCATTGAAAAAAAAAGTGGCCTAGGAATCAACGTGACTAATAAATTCACTCCTAATTACTTCCAGCATTGAACCTTACTCCAGAATGACAAACTGATGAAACAGGCTAACCTGTAAAAAAAAAAAAAAAAAAAATCATAAACAGAGAATAAATAAGGAATACAAGAAAATATGTGTCCTAGTAACTATAGTTTTAAAATGACAACCTATTAGAAATTAGATGTTATTTAATCCAAATCCTTTCTCCTCCAAAATAATAATAATAATAATAATAAATTCCACTTATTAACACAGCTTATAAATAAAAATACTCTGTTCTTCTATGTTGCAGCAGACATGAAGTTTCCAGTGGAGAATAGCTTGGAATGTGAAAATCCAGTTTTAAAATGTAGAATTTTATTTTGCACAAAAAACATGACAAACTGTTTTAGCCCCATAAGACCCTGAGGAGCAATAAGACAGCAAAGAGGAGCGAATGCTGAATAAATAGATGATGCATTAAGCTCAATTAACTGTAAGTAAAGTGGCTCAACAAGGTTGTGAACCTTTTTCTGGACATGGCGAGATGAAAGAGAAGCATAAATAACTTCAAACAATTCAGGGTCAACGGAAAGCAGCGTGCCAATGCTAATTTAAACTCATCACCAATCAGTCTATTAATTTGTCCAATGAGCGTTCATTCTCCAACGGCAGATGACAGCTAAGACAAAAGAAGTCGACGTTTCTCGTGATTGAGGAACTCCGTCATTCCTCTCTGACGCTTTTCAGGCACTCGGAGTAAACAACTGATTAGATCACAAACTGTCAATCGGATATCCTGCCACACAGTTGAAATAATAACGCTCCACACATCTGTGTGCACCCAAGAACATAAACACACCAGATACAAGAAAAAGGAAGGCAAACAAAATTGTAAACTGAACATCTTAGCTGAAGTTCTTTCCAAATAGTAGAAATGTTTCGGTGTTTTGAACGGAAGAGTGGAAGAGAAGGGAAACTTATGCAATCTTGGTGTTGGTGACAAAGAGAGAGCCCTACTGACGCTGGTTTCCAGTTGGACTGTAATGAAGGATGTAACTCCTCACTCAACACTTCCATCCTGTTTACGAGTCGTGTGACCTGATTGCTGCTCAGGAACACACAGCAGGAAATAACTTAATGATTAGTTTCAGTCTAAATCTAGCCTTTCTGTAAGGTAGATAAGAACAAATATGGGAATGTGTGTCGCTACGTCACAACTCTGATTGCTTTGTGGTATAGAATTTGAATTAAATTAAAGCTCAGTGAAAGAAAATATGAAATTGTAGTAATATTAGAAAATATATAAGACTTCATCATCAACCGGGTTGGTTTGTTTCACTAGTTTTTTTTTTCTAAATACATTTTTTCTAAATGACAAAAATGTTTAAAACAAGCTGCCTTAGTCAAAAGTGTGAAAACAATTATTCTTCCTGCTGCAAAAGTAAGGTGTACAGCCAAAGGTTCACTCATAAAATAACTGAATTCAGGTGTTCCTTATGATCGCCCTCCAGCACCTGACCATGCAAGACTTCATCTACAAACCTTTGTAAAAGAATTTCCAAACAGGCAAAATAATTTCTTCTTATAAGTCAGGGAAAAGTGTAGAAACAGGTGGGGGAGGGGCAGTCCTGTTATTAAACCAATTATTTCAGGACTTTCAGTAGTTTACATTCAAAATGACTTTAAGCTGAAGAAACAGAAGTGGATTTATTTTCTTTAGTTAACCAGAACTACTTGAGCCCTGCATATACAGGTACATCTTAGTAAATGGGAATTTGAAGCTTGATTGTCAGATTTAAAGTATCTTTAACAAATAACCTTTAATGATGTATGAGAAATACTCTTCATTAAGCCTGCAGTTCTGTATTAAAATGTTTTCTTCTTGATCTGATATAAAATTCCAATCTCAAATGTTGTGGAACATCACAATTAACCGAAACAAAGGCCTAAAAACATCAGTCTGAGTGTAATTAACTTATGTTTAGACACATAAGTTAATGTAATACAATAACTCTTCAATAATATTCTAATTCATCGAGATGCCCCGTTCTGTGATGCTGGTAAACAGAGTATGAAGGAGGACATATTGGGTCCCTGATTTAACTTTTATTTCTCCTCCAGCAACAGAGGTGGAGCCTTTTCTTCTTCAATTTATATTAAAACACAGCAAGCGTGAAGGGCCTGTCATGAACCCTGACATCAATGAACAATAAAACTGCAGGTCATGCGGAGAAAGAAAAGATCAATAACTCTTACAAACTGCCTCAGGTTAACCTTTTTTTTTTTTTAAATCTGTGTTGCAGTTGGAGAACTACATACAGGACAGCATGAAGCATGACATGCTCCAGCTCCAACAGGCTGCCGTACACAACCACACGGCTACGATGATTGAAATTGGGGCGAACCTGCTGAGTCAAACTGCTGAGCAAACAAGGAAACTCACTACTGTGGAAGCGCAGGTGAGCCTGGACCTTCTGTTATTTCCAAACACATGGAAATAACATGCAGGAGGCAAAGCAACATACAATTGTTCACCCTTCCTGTTCTGTGCGAGCAAAATCCCACTTAAGCGCTTTCTGTGACACGCTGCGGTGAATAATATACCTTTGGCAGGTTAAAAAATAAGCAATGGAGAAAAACAGGCATGACGAAGTCGGTTTATTATTGTGGCTGCACGTCAATGACCCTGTGTGAGCCAACTGTACAGCATTTCCTGTTATTAGCACACTCGTATTCCCAGAGAAGGGGTCTATCAGTTTGTCACAATCAGACATCCGTCTGTTCAAAGACATCAACAGCTCCAATGGAGACACACAGCCAGGATCCATGTAAACAACCTGCGTTTTGCTGAGTTCAGTTCCTCCAAACTGGGAAATTAGCGGCAAGGTCAACAACCCCAGAGTTTAGTTCAATACATTGGAGTGTGAAAATATGTGGGGTTTCAGTGGTTTGCCCTTGTTTAGGTACGTCTAGAGTATTGCAGTATAGCCGTGCTTTCCTGTGCAGCTTTTCCATTTTGCAAATGGTTATTAGTTCAATCTGTGTAGTGGTGCAAACAGGACTTTGTGTTCCAACTTGATCATCTAATGGAAAATCCAGCTAAATTTGCTGATTTTAGTCATCAATGTTACCACAATTGCATTTACTAATTTGTTGTTCACGGTCTATCAACAGCGTCGGCGCTTCTTTACAATGAAACACCACATGTTTTGAGTTCAATTACTTAAAGTCTATTTTGATTTTTGATTTTTTAATTGAAATGAAACAGGCTGTTAAAGTATGCCTTGTTACTTTGGCACTAGGTAATCCATCACACAACTCGACTTGAGCGCCAACTTCTTGAAAATTCCCTGTCGACCAACAACTTGGAAAAACAACTCATTGTCCAGTCAAATGAAATCAGCAAACTGAACGATAAAAACGGGTAAGGAAATGCGATGAAAAGCTGAATTGTTACCAACAAATTGTTGGATTAAGTGAAGCCAGAATGGCTCTTTATATCACCTTTTATCCCCTCTTTAGTCTTCTAGAGAAAAAGGTGATAGAGATCGAGAGGCAGAGGCAAGTGGAGCAAAAAACACTTCGTGAAGAAAAGGAGCAGCTTCAGTCGCTAATACTGAGGCAGACGGCCATCATCGGCGAACTGGAGCAGCAGCTGCTCAAAGTTTCCTCCAACAACTCTGTTTTACACCATCAACAGCAGGAGATATTGGACACAGTGAACAGCCTGATACAGATATTATCTACCGGCTCTGTTCAAGGTGAGCCGTAACATCAGGTGGATCTTTAGGCAATGGGTACTGCTTGAATCAGAACAAGTAGGGATCTTTCACTTCTCTCCCACAATAGCACACATTTACTTATTCAGGTGCTGTAAATGTAGAGCAATTTCAATATTTATTAGTACCCCAGGAAAAGATATGAGGACAACTTTTGAACAAAATTGTCTTTAATTTCTTTGAAAAAATAAAAAAAATAAATAAAATTTTCCAGCAGTAACTTTCGGATATTTCTTCACTACTCTTAGCATCCTCCTCAACGTATGTCATGCAAAGATAAACTTGAGTCCTCATCTAGTCTCGTTTCTCATTTCCACTTGTTTTGAAAACTTTTTTTGTGGCTGTAGATATAGTTGGATTTGGGGAAGTAGCTATTTTCTTGTAGGCAATTTGCCTTCCTGACACAGAGACATAAAATATTTGAAAAGCTTAAAAAAGTATCTTTCCTCTAACATAATATATGCTGGTTTTGTTTGTTTTTTGGGGAAGAAATTGTGTTTCATTCACAGAAATTACACTGATTTATTCACCAAAATTTAGAACTAGGAAACAACATCTTCCGTTCATTTTACAGACTAATGAAATTATGCATATCTGAAACTAATATGATCACGAGCTACATATTGCATCTAAATTCTCTTCAAACAGGTCCTGATAAAATAACAGCATATGTGTTTTGCAGAACCCAAAATTGCCATGATGCAAGACACTCCAACCACATACATGGACTGTGCTGCTGTCTATAAGTCAGGAAACATCAAAAGTGGCGTCTACACTCTCACAATCCCCAACACCACCACAGAGTTTAAGGTAAAGTGTCCCGAGTTCATTGTCTAAATATATTTGGCGTGGACGTGTGTATGAGAACCAAAAAGAAAAAAATAAATAAAACAGTGTACATGTTACCAAAAATTCACAGACCATCTACATTCTTGAGGGTGGGTAGATAATGTTCACAGACTTCTCATAATATGCAATCTTAAACAAAAACTATAATCTCCTTAAAAACTTTTAAATTCTTTCCCCAGAACAGCGTCTTGATTTAACACAAACTAGGTGGCACCATTACTTTAAAAATAAGCATCACGTTCCAACTTTCAGGGCCATTTATGAACCTTCAACCACAGCTCTGTTTTCTTTGTGTCTGAAGGCTTTCTGTGACATGGAGACAGAAGGAGGCGGCTGGACGGTACTACAAAAACGCTTCGAGGGCCGTGTTGACTTTCACCGTACGTGGCAGGAGTACAAAAAGGTAGAGGCAATCAAGAAGAAATTCTTTACACAGAAAAAACATAACCTAGGTTACAGTTTTCACTCCAGATCTACATACCAGCAGCCTGAATTAGTCTGGGTCATTGACCATTTTCCCCAACTTGGCTTAGTCTGCAGTCAGTCTGAGGCGTTTCCTGAACTCTATTCAGAGAACAACCAAGATGTGCATGGGAGTTGAGCACAGGCTCCCTGCATTTTGAAGTCATAATAATGTCAGCTATTTGCCATCATTAAAGGAGACAACTCAACCACGGCGTATTCGGCACGTCTAAAACTGTGCTGACGGTACGCCATCATCAAAGAGTATGGATGAACCTTAAGCGTAGCGTGTAGCACTGATGACTCTAAATGGGAGAGAAATGAGCCAACAAGATGCTGAAAAGATCCATAACTCCTAAATACAGTCATTACAAAACCATGCTCATCCCCCCCCCCTCCCCCCCGACACTGAAAGGTTGTATTGGTGGAGAAGATCAGTGTCTGTTTTGTTTTGATAAAATATATCAGTAAGGGGGAGGGGGACTTTCAGTTTTATAGCAAAAAAAAAAAAAAAAAGGCAGTAGTACTCTGCTGGCTTTGCTAAAGACGAAAAGAGGTGAATAACGCCATCAGGGGTTTCACGCGGTTTAATTACATTTCTTTGTGACTTTTCAGGGATTTGGAGAACCGTCAGGTGAATACTGGCTGGGAAATGAATTTGTCTCCAGACTGACAATTCAACAATCATACAAATTAAGAGTCCAGCTGAGCGACTGGGAAGGAAACTCTGCTTTCTCTCAGTACGATCAGTTCTCTCTGGATGGCGAAGCACAAAATTACAGGTTTGTTGGGGCACTTCAGCAAAACTGTTTACACATGCAATTTTGATGAAGTAAAAATAATTAAAGCTCACAAAATTCTGCTTAACATGAAAAAGAAGTCAGTGTATAGTCTTACAACAGTGCTTTTGAAGTGTATTCTCTGAAGATAATTAGTATAAAAACACAATACTAAAGACAATTCACCATCAAATAGTGCGATTGATGTTCAGCATAAAAGCTCACTCTGTAATTATTCTGAATTACTTTTTTTTGGTCAACATTCAGACAGGTCAAAATATTACAGAAGTAATTTTGATCAACCAAATTAAATGCGCACCATCTTGAACATTAAAATCAAGAACTCTTTGCAGCACTACAGGCTGGTTCATGGTATGAAGATATACAAAACATAGAAAAGAAAAAGGAAGTTTTGACAGCTTCGAAAGATATAGACTTTTTAATCAGATGCTAATAAAAGAGTCAGAGAAACTGGAGTTTTCTCCAACTAATCTAAAAGAAGTGCAATACTTCCCTTGACAACTTCCTTTTAGACTTATTTCTGATTGAGTAAAACAGCGTGGAAGTGAAAGGAGCTCCATCATTCCTATTAAGGCAACATTGATTAAAAACTACAGATGACGGATGATGCACGTTAAAAACTCTTCAGCAGGCTGATTGCCTGTACAGAGAGACAAAATATTTAGCTAATTGTCAATCTACAGAGCTTCAGGTATTCTATAAAGAGTAAAACGGCAAGAAGGTTAATTATGATCCACAAGAGTCACCTGGAAACTCAGTGGGTATTCGTTCTATATTTTTACTTACTCTACGTATCAAAATATCAAAAACACACAATAACATTTTAGAACTAGAGCTGCAAAATCTTAGGAAAACATTTCATTGTTATTTTTAAATTTGTAAGCAGATCCTCAAGCAGTACCACCAGGGTATTTTTAATCACCATCATATCCCTAGCTATCAGTATTTCTGCACAAATGATCATATGCAATTTTATTGAATCAACTTCTAAAGTAAATGTATAAAACTGTAAATGCTGACCAGTTACCTTTACACCTCATAGGCAAAACATGCCATAGTAATTAAAAAAAAAAAAAAGCAGTTCTCCACACTGACGTACTGGCATCAGGCCAAAGAAAATCTAATAAAGCGGGTCAGTGTTTGAAAAATAGGAAGCACATAAAATCTCCTTTTTTGACATTCAGTCTGAAGATTTGGCAATAACAAAACCTTCATATCCAAATGTAGGCTGGGAAAAGGTTTCTTCCTATGAAATTAACAGATAGTATTCCTGTTTAGCAATTTATTCTGTGGAGTTTGACAGCAAACAAAAAAACATTTCCATAACGTCAAAACATTGCTGATGAAATTCTCAAGGAAAACTAAATGAACAAGTAATTAAAGAAATGATAAAATCTAATAACAATAGTTTAGTTTTTATGCTTTATACCAAATCGGGAAAAAAAAAAAAAAAACTATAAGGACTAAGTATTGCCTTTTGAGGAACGGTAATCACAGACCTCCTCCTCCTCTTCCTCCATTTTTTCTTCTCCTTTCTACAGGATACACCTTAAAGGCTACAGTGGAACTGCAGGCAAAATAAGCAGCATTGGGCAGCCAGGAAGTGATTTTAGTACAAAGGATGCAGACAATGACAAATGTGTTTGCAAGTGCTCACAACTGACAACAGGAGGTAAGAAATACATTCTGTAAACAATGTATGTGCTTGGGTAATTCTGCAACCAAAAAGATATATAAATGTGTTGATAAGAAAACAATTACACTCGCAGAACAAAAATCCTGGCACTAGCCCCAAAGTCTTCAAGGACATTTTAAAGGCCGCTGTACCTTTTATGGCTGTGTCAAAGAGCACAATTAGCTCAGGCTTAATCACCGATCTCCTCATTGGGGAATTCAACATTGACAATAGCTGACATTAACAGCCTGGGAACAGAGCTTTTCCCTCTCTCCTCCGGTAGCTTAAAAAGCCCTTCACAATCCCCCTGAAAGTGGCTCAACTTTTCTTTATCTGAAACCGGGACTGCCAAGAGAAGTTCAGAATGATAAAAACCGTAACCTCATCTCCTTTTCTACTATGAGGGTTCAAAGGCACATTAAAAACACAGCCATGACTGGGTGGGACCGGGTCAGAAAAGGACAAAAAAGGAAAAGTAATCTGTGAGTACAAAACTGAATGAATAGAAAAAAAACCCACAAAAAGTTGAATGTCTCAAATTTGTATGGGAAATGGGTAGAAATACCTCCAATTATATACAAAAACAAATAATATTAGAAACAGACATGTACTTGTTGTTCTGGAGGGAAATATGAATATTCTCTGTAAAATGTCAATAGAAATGTCATAGCAAACCTCATCAGTATGAACTACGGAAAAAATCTGTAATTATTATAGTCTGATAAAAGTTGGATAATGAAGGAAAACTGCAAGGGTGGATTTAATAAGGATATAATTATGCAGAATGCTCCTCATCAGTAAGTGTATAATAATCAACTCCCACAAGCCTAATATAACCAGACCACTGGCTGACCTATCATTCAAGTTCACTCATAATACTTGAAAAAGTGGAAAAAAATACAACTTTTTAATATGAACTATTTCTAATGACTGAGATTAAACACTTCTTTAAAGACAGCCTGATTCTGACTTAATTGCATTCATTACTGTTTAAAAAAACAACATTCTGTTATTTCTGGGTACAAAGTAAACATGTATCTAAGTTACAAGGAGGCTACTTGGATTTTATTTATAGGTATGTAAATGATAACTTTGTTTCATGCATAAATTAGCATATGTTTATGTTTTATGAAAGTGCTCCGAGTCTTGAATATTTTTTAATATACTATATGGCTGGCGTTGCTTCCAAAGGTCACAAATTGTTTTTCATCTTCATCGGTTGGGGGGATCGGTTTTATGAAGTGAACCTCTGCAAACATTTTTCTGCAAAAATCCTCAACTTCTAAAAAGGTTAATATCTTACCTGAAGGAGATGAATCTCTTGGCATCTTAGTATAAATTCAGATTAATTGGTTTCTGAGTCTCAAAACAAATTCTGCCATACTAAATGAAGAAGCCGAGGAGTTGTTTACTGTAGGCAAGATATTAACTGCTAAAGTCCTCTTGATAAATGACAAGTTGAAAACTACGAAACTGTTCCTTTAATCACATAAGTACTCACTAATGATGATAGAAAAAGCATAGATTAAAACACAAATTCAGTTGCATACATTAATATTAATGCGTTCTGATGTTCCAGGCTGGTGGTTTGATGCCTGCGGCCCATCCAATTTGAATGGGATGTATTACCAGAACGGCCAGAACTCCAACCGCTTCAATGGGATCAAATGGTACTACTGGAAAGGATCAGGATACTCACTGAAGTCGACTACCATGATGATCAGACCGACGGACTTCTCAGCCTTGCTTTGAGCCCATGTTCGTTAAATGAAGCGTTTCAAAAAATGCTGCCCAGAAAACACCAGTACCAAAAATAAAGGTTCCAGTGGAAGCCAAAGTACTTCATAAATGTCTCCTCATACATAAATGTCTCCTTATTTATGTCTTTACAAATTTGATGTCTAGGGTTTGTGCACATTTAAAAATCCTGAGAGCTTAGACACAGCATTTATACTCTGTAAATGCCATCGTAAAAGTTTGACACACAGATACATACTTCAGAACAATTTCAGTATTTGCCCAACTGTGATCAGAATACCAGCAGATGATATTGTATAGATAGACCATGGTACAAGATAAATAACTGGCTCAAAGTTTATATATATATATATATATAAAAATATCAGAAAAATATATATATATATATATATATATATATATATATATATATATTCCAGATATTTTTATGATTTAAATGTTAGAACCACGAGAATGTTTTTTTCTACAAATTGTTTGTGTGTTCAGAATGTATGTACATTTGATGTTTAATTTATATGTTCATGTTAGGGATAATATTTATGTCTACTATACATATAGAGGAAATCTGAGTGTTAGAATCTGAGTTTCTTAATTATGACTGTGCAAGCAAACTCAAAAATTATATATTTTAATATATTCTGCCGGAACTCATAAAATACAAGCAGGATGATTATGTTTTTGCATTAGAAATGTATTTTAGAAAAATTATTTTTGTTTTGATGGAGCTTAAATTGTTAACACTGGCTTTACAGGTTTATTAGAAATGCCTTAGAAGCCATTTTATTACTTACCCTGAATACCATCAACTAGTCAGGACTCAAGTTTCCTTTAGCTGACCACATCTCTTTACTGCTTCAACAGGAACATTTTCTACACTGCTTAGCAAAATGTTTGCTTAGGTTTCTCAAATGCAACATAAACAATAAATCTAAACGGATCAAAATCAGTGTAATGTTCCTTTGTATAAACAAACAATAACCAAGCATCTGAAAATGATTAACACAGAGATCAGGGTTTTTTTTTTTAAGTAGAATAAAATGTAACCTTTTCCTTATGTCATCTATATCTACTTCCTGCAAATATGCATGATATATTAAAAATGGGGGAGAGGAAACATTTCTAAATAAAAAGCTTGTGTTTAATAATATTTTATTGAAATGATGCAGAGTCCTAGATAAAACAAACCATGTTGTTATAAAGATGATATATCAGTTCAATAAAAAAAGCAAACAAAAGTAACTATGCTTTTACATCAAACCTGTTGCACAGCAAAAATTCAGACTCCGGCCATCTACAGAACTCTGTACAATATTTATAGCACACTTCACAATTATTAGCGCACCTGGTAAAGACAAGTAGTGAAGATACCGTAACTGGTTACTATGGAGACTTGGTAACCCTAGGATACCACTCTTTCCTGCCTTGTTGATCAAAGCTCACACTGACTGAAACTAAAGTTCTTTCGGAAGGTTTATTTTATTTTAGCCACTGAGTAACTTTGGCAAATCGACACACATTTGCTTCACTTGAATGTTCTCTTGTTTTTCCTACTATGAAGCGTGGGTAAAATACATGGGCCTCTAAATCAGATTTGTACCCCAGGGAATACATAAAATATGAGGAGTAATTACTATCCAGGAACCCGGGTAGTTTATGGGGAAGTTCTGACTAAGGAGCTGTCCAAGATTTCCTCATAAAAGCCCTACAGGCAATGCAAAACCGTTTCATATGTGTAGGACTAAAACATCATCTGCTGCATTACTACACTGGTAAATTCCAGTTATGCACCATAAAAGGAGAGTGCATATCATTATAACAATGCAAAGACTAGCCAGCCCAGACGATGTTCCACTCATGTAGAGTGTTAAAAGAAAGAATAATCTGGATTCATAAAAGTCAAGTTTGGGAAGAAGCAACACCTACATCATTTTTAGGATGCTTCAGGAAAAGCAAGCAAGCCGCAACAGGGCAACAACTAGCAACATCTACTTTTTACTGCTTTTATAAAAAAAAAAAAAAAAAAAAAAAAGGCAGAGGCTTGTCTTTTTTAACTAGATAGCTAACCTCCAAAGAAAAAGAAAGAAATCAAATTATTAACAAATGCCAACATTTGGGTTTTTCAAATTTAGACCTCTAAATTCTGTAAATATGTTGGAGTTTAGTGAATCTAACTTTGGTAAATCATTTTCTAAATACTACTTACCTTGGATTAGAGTAAGGTTGAGAGTTATTGTCTGTATTACTGGCTCCTACCTGTGCAGCAGGAAACTGGTCTGAAAGCTCATATGGCTCCTCTGGAATCCACTGCCTTTGCTCCAAGCACCACAGAATCTACCCACAAATGATACGTATGTTAAAGATGCTTAAAAGATCCTTGTGCCATCTTCAGAAGTGTCTTGTAATAGCTTCTGAACATCTCCATACCCATTCGAAAGACAGGATCCAGCAGCCACGTGCGATACCCAACAGGATGTTCAGAGTCCGTCTGTGTTCACCAGACACCACATGAGTTGTGCTCTCACATACTCGGTCGATGATTGAAAAACCACCCAGAGCTTTTACCACCTGCAGCACGGTCTGCTGCTTCCTAAATGAGGCAGAGGGGGTTAAAAAAAACATCGTAAACAAAGAGTTTACATCTCCTGTTTTTGCCAATACATGTTTTAAAACTGATTTATCTGAATGTTTACTCTTGTATTGGGATAAACAACCAAGAAGAACTTACTCAGAGGGCATGCTGGTCATGACAAGTGTCCTCGGAGCCTGAAACAAACGCCAACATGCACATAATGAAAAGGATGACTTCAGCTAGACAGGTGCAATTCAATAACTTCTCACTTGTAAATTAATTTTAAAAGTGAGGAATAGAGTAATACACTATTTTGTTACACGTCTTAGTCAAGTCTAAATGAAGCCGAAAGTTTTTTTTGTTTTTTTTTTGTAAGACCAAAAATTAGGGAGTAAATCCTTAATTCTTTAAAACTCACTTTATCACGTTCTGGATA
This sequence comes from Poecilia formosa, assembly GCF_000485575.1. Taxonomy (NCBI): domain Eukaryota; kingdom Metazoa; phylum Chordata; class Actinopteri; order Cyprinodontiformes; family Poeciliidae; genus Poecilia; species Poecilia formosa. The sequence continues at coordinate 555,062 of NW_006799954.1, read as the reverse complement.
CAAAAATAAAACTAAACGTCAATGTGATAAGTGAAAAATGAATCACATTCTGAATCACTGAAACCAAACTGTAAATCTCTCCCCTGATGACTGCAGACCATCCAGGCACATAGTTTGGCCCAGATACAGAGAGCCATCATCGACGCAAACACATCAGCGACAGCTACAAACAGGACCACCAAACCCTTTTCCTGCCACACTCTGCTATCTAGTTTACCAGCTGGATGTCAGAGGTTAAGGCCTGCTGAGCACAGAGGTGTCAAAACAGTACACAAACCACACCCATGGTCGTCAAACATCACATTATCCCTGCAATGGCACGTTAAGCAGTCACTCAGACGATAATGTCGTTGCTGCACTGTCGCCTCTCTTCGATTGTTCAACACGACATTATCTTCAAGGAAGAGAGATCTGAGCTTTAACAGCGTAATTGGTCATTAATACCAGTAAGGTGAGTAAAGTGAAGTACAAAAACTCTAAGTATTCTGAGAGCTTTTCTAAAGGTTCCTTAAAAAAAAAACAGACTTGAGATTATTATATAGCACGTACATTTCTGGCAGCTGCACAAAAATCTTGCAAGAGCATGAGCTGTGCATAATGAAGCTGTGACAAGGAGCTGGTGTGAAATGCAGCACGACCTTTAAGCACAAACGCTCTGAGCGCAAATGAAGAAAACGCTTCGCTTTATGACTGAATCTTCTCTATAGTTACTGTTGTGGACACACTGAACTTAGCACTATTCAAACAATCAAAGAGGAGCTGTCATCTTTAGTCTCTTCAGATGTTGAAATATAATGGACATACATATTATATAGCAGAATAAAAGTTATTCTGCTGTATAATATTAATATATAATATTATATAATACGGTTACAATATTTGTATTGTAACCGTGCCACCAGACAGATTTGAAAAGAAGCGGCAAAAGCAAATGAAATGGATGAGCAGTGCTTGTCAACAACTGGTAGCATGAAACAGCAACAGCCTTCAGCAAGAGAGTTATGCAGTTGAAATGCAACACTGACTGCTACTGGAGGTCTTTCCTGCCCACAGCATCTCTGAAGATCTTGGATGAAATAAATTAAGATTACCTTTAATTTCCCTTTGCGATCAAGTATTTCTGAACTGAACTGACAGAAAAGCAGTTTTTCTGGTTTTGGTTTTCCAGAATCCACATAGGCACAACTACATAGCTTTAATTCAACAATTTAATGTAAAACATACTGAGCATAAAAGAGGTAGTTGTTTGAAGTGCAACAGAAAATGAGGATATTTTACTAAATTCAAAGAATCAAAGAACTTCTTGCTAGTTAGTGGTCTTGTTTTAGTTTTGATGCATTGCCAGACAAAGAAACTACTTTTTAGTAAACTAAAAAAAAAAGCAAAAGTTAAGTTTTTGGACAACAAAATAATGACAATATTAAATTTAAAGAGGAAGCCAAGTCGTATGAACATGAAAAACACAGATAACTGTAAAAAAAAAAAAAAAAGAAACAACAAAAAAAGTTAGAATCAGATTAAGTATTTTAAGATTCAGGGTCAGAAGCTGACAATCCATAAATGTAATCAGTTAAGATCTCCGGCTAATGTGTCAGATGGGAGGTAAAACGTCTTACAGAGATCTAAGTAAGCGTGACTACCTTTCAAGCATTTATTATTATGACAAACTATGTCAATGAGAATATTCACTCACGTATAAGATAAGAATTAATCTTAAGGCAGCACAATGTTAGAAAATAATGCAAAGGCAATATCACTGAATATCGGTTGCCATAAATCAACATTTTCTTTTCACTTCAATCATCTGCCATTGCTTCCAACTCTCTCTGTGGCCTTTAGTTTCTTGGGAAACATCACCAGCGTCAGCTGTGGCTTTCTACTGCAGTGAAGCTCTGACAGGCGGGTAGAGCATGAATTCCTGACACTTATAATGATAAATGAATAGAGCACTGCCGACAGGCCTTTGATATATTAGCTGTAATGATGACTTATTTGCGGGATATTGTGCAGCACTAAATTGAATGAAAAACTTAATTCAGTTTTGTTCATACCCTGACAATCAGGTGACTCTGGATGACCTGCTCTATCAAGAAAAAAACCTCTGATTTTCACAACTCTTCTTTGTGACAGAGTGTAGGTGAAAACAACTTATATTTCTGACAAAACCTCAGATTGTGTTAAAAATGGAAGAAAGACCACCGCTAACCTCAGCAAAAGTATTTGACCTACACAGCTGAAGGTAGGTGTGAAGTATTTTTGCAAGATTATAGAGAAAAAAAATTCTGTGCCGCTTCATAGAAAGTGGTCTGCCATACCAAAGACAGTCTTGAAAAAACTTTAATTAGAAAAAAAAAAAAAACTGACTGCAACTGTTGCATTGAGGATTTATAAGCTGTCAAAACAAAATGGCACATCAATCCTTGACATTTGTATTCAACAGATTACCACCGGTTTGTCTTCTTTTAGTGTAAGAGAAGGAAACAGTGGTTAGAATATAATATAGCTTTCTTTGTTTTTAGAGTTAATGAGTAATAAACCAAAGAAATAGCATCCCTCCTAATATTTTATGGATCTGATGATTGAAAAGGTAATTGTTGCACCCTGGAAATATTGAATTGAGATTGCCATTTCTTTTAAAGTTATGAATAAAACACAGAGGCACAACAATGAACTGAAAAGTGTGATCGCAGAGGGGCGTGAAACAAAGTTGATCCGTTTTCAGCAACAGCTTGTTGAGGTTAGCAGCGTAACGTAAACAGAGCTGCAGGTGCATTTCCCAAGCAAGGAAGTTATGCTACCAGCAAACAGCCAAAACACAGGAAGGACCAGACAGAAACTCTCATCTATGTGCTTCCGACGCCGTCAGCCATTGAAGCATGTACGTCCTTTAAGAGGAAGTCCGTACACGTGTATTAAATAAACACAGCTGATATTTTCTATATCAGACAGTTTTTTTTTGTAACTACATACCCATGCATGGATGTCTAGGATGAGAAAAGATAAACAATTCATTGCAAAATGCTCAAAATTGAGGTAGGAACCACATTAAAAAAAACAGTTTGCAAAACCATTTACTTTGTCTGAAAATCTATTTATTATCCATAAAAAAGAAATTGAGGGGGTGGGGGGGAATCAAACTCTATCACAGAATTTCACACCAAAGAAAAGTGTTCAAATTCATCCAATCAACATTCCCTGGATTTTGTCTACGCCGACATCCAATTTAGCAACAAAAAAAGGAAGCATTTCATCTATTTACCTTTGTTTTGTTAACCATCTTCTGAAGGCTCCCGTCGGCTTGCTTATTTTGATTTTCTTCGGCGACGGAGGTGATCTCTGTGAAACCAGCTGCGACAGTGCATTCATTTCCTCCACCTACATATGAAAACACGACAAGCTATTTAAAATAGAGATGAGCTGGAGAATGGGAGTGTCAGTCAGGCTGTCAAACAGCTGGGGTTGTGTTCCTTTCAACCGTGATCCGCTTCAAAACTTACAGTTGAAGGATATCGCACCATTTTTTTTTTTTTAACACAAAATTACTTGCAGGAATTTCAGTACAAACAATGCAACTTCTGACAAAGCACACTGCCTCAAAGGAAAAACACTGAAACAAAAACATACCAACATCAGAGCTACAGTTATCCCAGTAATCAATCTTGGTTGGCATTTGTCCTATAATAATAATTTCTTTATAATAATATAGTGGCATGCCAATTTAAGATTAAAACTATCTAATCAGTAAATTTGAGTCAGATTATTTCTGTAGCAGGACACACCACCTGCTACATAATTTACACAAATAAATATGCTTTCTACGCAACCTCTAAAGAGTATTTTGGCTCTTAGCAGGCCGTTACCTAGAACCATTCCCAGTACATCAGAAGGCTCGAACAGAGCCGGACCTCCACGCATACCGACAATCAGATTCACTTCAGATTAACAAATTAACCAAATATCCGTGTCTTCAGACTGTGGGAAGAAACTGCAGAAAATGAGAAAAGGATCAGTCCTCAGAAAGGCCAGAGCCAAGATAGAAAACTGAAACCTTTTCAGAAATACCAGAAAGAGCCGAGGAGAGTCCCAATGTTTCAGCTATTAGGCGAAAGGATCTGGAGGCTCTATTATCCTCGACATGCAACGGTCGGGTTCACTTGAATGCACAGAGGAAAAGGTCACATCTAACCATTGAAAAACTGCTTTAAAGGAGAAATTGGGTTGCTTCAAATCAAAAATATTAACCAAATATATCAAATATCATAAGGTGACAAACTAAAATGTATCTAAATCAAACAAGTTTTCACAGTCACAAAGACTCAAATCGGCTGAACAGTTATCCCAAATATACCAATTAAAGAAATACCTGTGGTAAGACTGTTTTTATCTAGAAAAACAAAAGTTCATTGTAAAAGTAGCCTGCTGTTAATTTACAGTAGTTTAAAAAATCAGGACATAAATTCAATATCAATTTTAACCAAACTCAAAAAAATGTAAGCAATATAAATAATATAAAAAAATTAAGAGATTACCCTCTTACATGTTTTAAGTGTAATTCCAGGTTAGGAATACGTTTATTTCCACTTAAAATGGCTACAATGGCACACAGGCATTTCTTATCTGGTGTCCGTTAGAGCTGTTTTATTAAGCATTATAAAAAAAAGAGTCACCACGTTTGAATCTCACATATAAGTGAAAAAAATCGTGCTAAGGTCAAAAGAGCTGACTGAGGCCTACAGAGAGAAGAATGCAGAAGTTACAGCCTGATAAGCAATTTAATAAAATCTCAAAATAACTGGAAATCAGTCATCGCAGGTGGAAACTTCATGGTTTGATCTTGTTGTGGGACGACTTAAAACTGACTGAACGTGCAGGAAACCTCTCAAGCATCTGACATAGCCTGGCAGATGGGTAAGAAGTGTCACACTGAAGTTATTTCAGAAAAAAGAGAAGGTGAGACCAACTAGTAGGGGTTAGGGTGTCCTTTTTTACTTAGCTAGAAAGCATTTTGTTGAGTTGTTAAGTAGTAGAAGAAATCACTTTTCCCCGAGAGATTACAAATAAAGTTTATTTAAAAACTGATTAGTTATCTGCATGCAGGTGGTGGTCTTGCTAAATAGAAACTAAGAAATATAAGCTTTCCTTTCTTTCATTAAAAGTGTCCAACTGTAAGTATACCTGGAGTTTTTGAGGAGAAAATTAATAGATCAGGCCTCACTTTATGGTAAACATTTATTCATTTAATATTCAATTTTACGTAACAACTAAAATAAAGACGTCTTAAAAATAAGTACTCTGATTATTTCCTCAAAGATAAACCAAGTTTAACCATAAGTATTAACACATCCACCACTTGTAGGACTCAAACACTGTTATGGCTTCTACAATTCAGGATCCTCAAAATGCCAGAAATAATTACAGCACTGGATTGTTATTACAACATATTCTAGACAGGAATATTTGTACTACTCACTTTCAGAGCTATGACAATTTGCAGTTAAATCAGAGTTTTTCTGCTGCTCTGATTCTGTGACATCCTCTTTATCTAAGGGCGGGTTTCCCGATGTTGACGCTGGTCTCAGTTTTTCAGCATCTTCTGTAGTTTTACTGCTGCTTGAAAACTCCACAGAGTTTTGTCTTTGACTCACTTGTTTTACATCAACAGTGGGACTATTAGGTCCTAGGAGGGGGAATTCAAGGTCTCCTTGAACACGCCCACTGCTTCTTCTAGATTCATGCTTGAGATATTTGTCACAATGACTTTCTTCCAGTTTCCTTTTTTTCTTTTCAGATCCACAGATTCCACTTTTTCTTGGTTTCCGCCTCTTTGGAAGAGGGTCCAACTCAAAGGGTACTTCAATTTTGCTCTCTACGTGTAAACTGGGCAAAACAGGTCTTTTGTGGTTAGAGGGAGAGAAGTAGTCCTCGAACACATCGGTACCTCCATCCGTGGAACTAGAGGCAACATTTTTACATTCGCTGGGCACAGTGAAAGATCGAACCAAGGCAGAAAATGACAATCTGGCTTTTTTGGGTGTTCTACATTCAGTTTTCTTTGCCGGGGCACTTTTGTTAGGCGTTTCAGTTGCAGCTCTAACTACTGTTGCTGATGATGAACGGCGATTTAAAGACTTCACAGCATTTGGGGAAACTTGGGATTTGGTGTCTGTACTTGGCTTTTTCACTGGTATTTTTAACTTATTTTCAGATTCCTTAGGTAACACTCTGGTTGGTTTTCCATGTGACTGCCGTCTTTCTTTGTGGAGGATTTGGCTCTTACTAGGAGTATCCTGGACAGGACTCTGTGAAAAGTCTCCAGATCTAATGGTCTCTGACGATTTTTTTCTTACTGAAAGTCTTCTGGACTTTCTTTGTTTTTTTACTTTTTTAACTTCTTCGTCGTGAAGGCTAGATTTTGGCACATCTTGGCAAGGTGAGAGCCAAGGCTTCGTAGAGTCTCGTCCACTTAGATTGTGATCTTCATCATCAGATGACCTTTCTTCTTCCTTAGCAGGTGAACCACCAGGCTCAGCAACGAAAGCCTCATCAGACACGTCATCCGCTGCATATTGGACAAAAGAAAATAAACTGTGAATATTTCTGTTATTTCTGGAAAAAAAAAGAAAAAAAAAAAGCATTTCATTTACATTTGTCACTATTTTTCTACCTTACTCTTCTTTGCAGTTAAAAGAAGCTGCATGACAAAGTCAAACATTCTGACAGAAAATAGACAGTCTAACAAAACAAAATGCAAATTATCTGAAAATGTACTAAAAACTATTAGTAATATGATTAGACTAAGTCTTCTTACAGATGAATTTGAGGAAAGTTGGTGTGCTTCCAAGAGAAGGCTTCAAACTGGTGGGTGAGCAGGAATCAGCCACGTGTGACGCTGAATAGCAAGAAAAGGTGTATCAGGCATTTATCAGTTTCACTAGATTTAAGTTTTCAGTTTCTGATTACCTGTGGGTGAAATGTTTTCCCGTTTTTCTTTCATATCTTTCAAGCGCTGTGCCATGTAATCAGATCTTTTTAATGCAGGGCTGTAAATTATTCCATTTTCTTGGTCGATAATGATTGGTGACGTATCCACAACTGCAAATAAAAATAAGTTAAGACGATCACATTCTGTGCTGTAAAATAAAAATAAAAAAATCCAGCATTCTTACCCTGAGGTTCTGACAAAGGCAGTTCTTTCACCAGTTTTTCAAATTTCTTCTTCAAACGCCAATCATTTTCAATCGTCCTTTCAGGAGAATGTTTTGGCAGCATGCAGCGATGCTACAAGAATCACAAAACCCCAAAAATGTTTAAATAAAAAGCAATAAAGGCAAACTCCAAACACCTTACGCTTCTTACTTTGTTGACAAAATTTGAGCTGTGGGAAAACCCTTTAACCTGCACACCTTTGTAAAAAGATATTACAAAATATAAGGAAATGCTATCAATTAATAAAACCAAAAATCACTTCAAAGATACTTTTTCACTGTTGAAAACTAATGAGTCTTAGGTGAAAATTTAAGGCAATAAACGAAACTTCTTTTAAAAAGCTTTCATTCACTCACTTAATACCTGTCATGATTTAGGCATGATCATTTAAGCAGTGGGTATTTTATAAGAAGTGACAAATTTACTATACTTCTTTCGATAATGTTTCTATTCCAACATTTTTTTTAATTTTTTTTTTACTTTTCCAGATTTAATTTTAGAAACCATTAAATCTGAATCTACTCACCTGCCTGTTTTTCATCACAGGGTTTTTTTCATCATTTAAAGCTGGAAATAAACTTTCATCTGCACGCACACCATCATCATAACACCTGGACACAGCAAAAATAGCAAGGGTTGAGAACACCATCGTCTAAACTTTTAGGGCACTCTCATGACTTAGTAACACTGCTTCAACAAAGTAAGTCTGAAAAGCTCCTCTCACCTTCCAACCCAGAGAACAGACACAAGCTGGACGTCCCGTTTCTTAGCTTTCTTCCATGTAGCTTGATGTCCATAGCTGAATACCACATGTGTGACTTGTTTATTAAATCCTTTTGATACCTTTAAAAGAAAGGTTAAAGTAGACTGGGTTACTGCAGTCAAACATTCGAAACTAGATAGTTGCATACAGGGTGTAAAAACATATAAAAATTTCTCAGTGTCTGTCTGACAAAAACAGAAAAATCTGAATAAACTTTCAGCTTTATAGTTCAGTTAGGATAATAAAAAAAGAGCATTGTTTACTAAATGCAAAAACAATGAGAATAATAAATGCACTCTTAGAAATGGCTGTAAATTTACGGCAAAATTCCAGCAGTAACATTCTGTTATTCCAAAATACGGTAGAATATTGTCAATTTGATGTCTTCTTCTGTTGTCATAATCAAGACATAATGCCGAGGTGGAGGCTAGGCAGCAAGCTGAAGGCTACAGCTTCTCTCTGCAATGCTCTCTGCCTTCGCAGGACCCCTCTTCCGTAGACCGGGTCGTTTCTCAAGCCCATGACAGAATAAGCTTGAAAGGATGCAGACCCTGAATTCGGACACAAAGCTCTAGTAGTCTGGAACACTTGTTTTTATATATTTTTTGCATCTCTTTTTTGTTTGCGTCTTTTTTTTTTTGTTGCATTTGTTTTTCTCGTGTTTGCTGCGCGTTTAAACCTGTCGACCACCGTAGTATTTTAACGATTCTGTAATTTAGCTCTGCTGTGGTCCATATGGTTATGTGTATTTGTTATAAGTTGCATTTTGATCACTGTTATGTGTAGAGTGTTATGGGCTTCCCCTGTCTTACTGCTGACTTCCACTCACATGTGATGGACCTTTCATGTGGGCGGGGGATCAGGGGAGCGGAAGGACCAGGACCGATGCTGATTTGACAGAACACCGGAAGAGCGGAAAGTTCAGAGCCGCAGCCTCAGGAATAGCAGCTCGCTCTTATTTCTAATAAACCCTGTTGGCGGTACTACATCTGCGGTGTGCTGGCATCATTACAGTATTTACTTACAGTACACCACTTTAAAAGGTAATTACAGGATTGAAAAGGTAAATATCCAGTAAAATACTGGTATCTACAGACGCCAGCTTTTTTTTTAACTGTTTTTCTGAAACAACGGTAAAAAAAAAAAAAAAAAAAAAAAAAACCTGGCGTCTGTAGCTACCAGTATTTTTTATTGTTCTTTCAGAAAAACGGTAGATTACCGTTCTTTCGAAAAAACGGTAAACCACTGGCAGCTACAGACGGCAGTATTTTACCGTTCTTTCAAAGAACGATAAAATACTGGCAGCTATAGACGCCAGAAGTTTACCATTCTTTCACAGTATCTATACCGTACTTGCATTGATGGTAATCTACTGTCAGGATTAATTACGGTACAGCTACTGTGCATTTATAGTAAACTTCTGGTGTCTATAGCTGCCAGTATTTGACTGTAAATTTACAGGATTATTTCTTAGTGTGTGGAAATAACCCTAAGTATACCGCCAGATTATTTGAAAGTGGTTTACGGTGAACAATGTGAATGTTTTGGAGTGGCAGTCATCTCTAGGCTATACAGTGATCTGTTGGCTGATCTTACAAGCCGTGCACACCAAAGACTTGCATTAGTTTGGTTAGAAGAAATGGGCCAAAAATCTGAAAACTATAGTGGGAGGATAGCCAAAACATTTGACACAAGTCATATAGTTGATAAGGCAATTACATCAAATGCTAACAAAATGTATGCAAACATCAGAATTTAAAATAAAAATAAATAAATAAAATAATAATAATAATAATAAATAGTGTAAAAAAAAATGTGATGATTATTCTGGCATTTAGTAATTTAAATCCTTTTGGTCATCCTATCTAACCTAAAACAGATAAAAGTATAGTTTGAGTTGATGTCAGACAGTGAGGAAAAAAATGGTTATGCTTATTTTCATACAATGTGTGCAGATAATTGTGTTAAACTGTATGTACAATCTGAAAACACAGCAACATAAAAAGTGTTGTCTTACCCGAGCACCCATTTCCTCCAGCTGCTGGATGAAAGGTTTTGAATAGTTTGCTCTTTTATCCGAAGACCACACATCAACATAGGCAACAACATCTGAAAAGGCATTGGGCATAATTACACATTTCAACTTGAAGCAGCAGAAATCACTCTTAATCCACTGCAATAAAAAAATATGATACCTTTAAGGACTGAGGATTTGCTTGAGGTCATCACAGTCTTTAGTCTTCAGTTACTGAAAAGCAGTGAGGAAAAACAAAACTGTGTGGAATAAAATGTTAAATGGTTTGGAACATGTTCCATTTTATTTTCTGTTATGTTTTTCAATAAGTCACCTTTGGCAAAAACTACCACAGCTCAATGAATTATGTTTTTAAAGAATGTCCAGTTAACATTTTCTGTAAATATCTAAGTAAAAATAAATAAATAAATCAGTAAATTTCTCTCATAGAGGAGGAAGTAAAAGCAGGCAAAACAAAAACATGCATACCACATTGCAGTTAGTGTTTTTGTATAAATAAATTGCAAAAATCAATTCTTTTTGAGTGTCCTGATGTTTAATTTACTCTCTGGCCCACATTTAAATGTGTTACATTAACAACATATCAAATTTAAAATCTGATCTGTGCTGTATGACAAAGATTATGACGTAAAAGATAATGACGGTAGCATGTCCTATTTGGGTTCAAAATTCATGTCCGGAAGTAAGGCAGTTTTATGTCGAGCATTCGTCTTTTCTCTCAACTACACTAAAATATCTCAGATACTATATATTGCGATCAAACTATATTAGGCTAACAAAAGAACAACTTGAAGATTAAACCACACTTGAAGATTACAACACACGTTCTTTTGCTGATATACTTAACTATGAATTGCTTCATGTATTACCCTAGAATATAACCAAAAGCAAATTAACAACCGTAACTACGCATTAATCCGTGAATGTATGACCTTGTTAATATTCCTGACCAATTTTCTGCTAAGTTGGCAAGCTAACAATTTGTTTCCGTTAGCACTGTTTTGGTGTGGACTCCGAAACGTCATACTTCCGTTATATAATATTACCCATGTCACTCATATTTTGATTGTTAGGAGAACCATAATGTCGCAGTAAGCATTACAACGTATGTTTTAATGACTGTCTGGTACTTACTTAATATGTCAGCGAAGTTTAAATGTTAGTAACTTCAGCCAGCGAATATACATACCGCGTGCAGTTTGAGTTGCAACGCATTCTGGGACGGACGGGCATGATTGGCTGATACGTGACATACGTCATTTCCGTTCAGCTGGAGACAGATTGTTTTTTTTGTTGTTTTTTTTTAATAGAAGAAACCTGCTGAAGGCTGTTCTAGCCATACCACTTCGAACCACTTCTTGAATAATAAAATAGTCACAAAGTAATGACTACAGGACTCAACAGTCCCACAGTGTTGAGTAGTCTGTCAACAGCAGTCTATTATTCAGTGACAGCCTTCTTGTGAGACATAGATCCTTACTATAGGTGTCATCATATCTAATTACTTTTTGAAGAATCCTAAATGAAGACAGCCAGGTATAAAATTTAATAATATTTTATCCCAAAACCTTATATTGAATATATTTGATAATATAAGCTATTAAAAAAACTTATTCTTTTTAAATGTCCATTTAAATATATAAAACTCCACATCAGAAACTCAAATGGATTATTCTTACAAATTACTTAAGCTACTCATTACTCTAACTTTCTGCTGCTGCTGTAGCTACAGATTTTTCTGACCACGTGGAAGGTGTCATTTAAAGAGCCAAAATGGATGTTCATTTTTTATTTTTTTTATTTTTTTATTTTTTTTAGTAAAAATAAATAAAAAAGTATCCAAAGTCTATTGGACATTGCTTAACCAGTACTAACAAACAGAACAGTCAGATATACATTAGACACAAGTTGAAATAATAAATAAAACTTAAGTTGTGTCACCAACAATATTTAATGCAACAGTAACTAGTACAGAATAGCGATTTTAGTTGATATTTTAAAACATATTGCAGTATTTACAAATGAACCAAGATATTGCATTAAATGACACATATCTATCTGATATTATATTGAACTAAACCTTTTTTTGTTTTAGATCAGTAAGGGTTACCAGAATTAGTTAAAGCCAGAATAAAGTGAGAGAATGTTTTTTGAGAATTTTTTAAAACTTTCTTCAAATTCTTGTTTATGCAAACAAAGACTACTATTATTTAAGTTTGATTCAGTTTATTTATGTAGCACCAATTCACAACAAGGCAAGGCACTTTACAAGATAATCATTTCAGTCCAAACGTACAAACAAATTTGAAGTCAATTTTGCAGATTCCATCTGCACCCTAGTTTTCAAACAACGTAGTTAAGTTCAGTTTATTATTCAAACTGGTATAAATGTATTCTATCTTGGGAAATCCACCTGACTCAATCGAGTTGCTGATTTGGCGCAATCACTCCTTAATTAAAAACAATTTGGAAAAGCCTAGATGATAATGGCATTGCTTTGTTAGCTTCTGATAGAATAATTCACAACAAGTTAAACAAAGGCACACCTGTGGAAATATTTTCAGGCACACGTCAAACAAATTTCCTCTTTGTGTCATCATGGGGAAAAAAATGCAATTCAATCAGCGAAGAAATCAGAAAGAAAATTGTTGACCTCCACAAGTTTGCCTGTGGTACAATTTTCAGATGCCTGTAGATGCCGCATTTATCTATTCAGATAATTACACACATGCGTAAACATCATAATGACACTAGGAACGTTTTGGTGGGAAATGTGCATATTAACCTCAGAACAAAACTAAAACCTTGTGAAAATATTGGCAGGGGCTGGTAAAAGAAACTAGTGACATGGGGTGAAAGACTATAAAACAAGGTAGAAAAAAAATTACCCCAAAACAAGATGAAGAGCCAGATTACAGATTGTGAATGCAATCAGAGACAAAGACCTTCATTTGTGGTGATATGTCCAGTGGTCTAATGAACTGAAGCATTTGCGAATAATAAGCATTATTAGATATAAAGGGAAAAGAGGGAAGTTTGCAAGCAGCATCATGTTATTTGAGTGTTGTGCTGCAGAAAACACTGGTGAATTTAATAAAATAGGAGCATCATGAGTAAGCAGGAAGTTGGTTGATGTCTTGATGTCATCAACCATGTAGCATTGAAGGATGATGCCCAGAATGTTTGGCCAATGTCACACAGTTCGAATGGTAATCTACCATAAACTACAGTAATGTAAAAGTCCAAATTTAAAGAAACTTCATAACAATCTCATTGTCATCGCTCAGGCTTTTAGTAAGTAGAAATAATTTTGGTAATGCTAACCAAGCTAAAACAAGATAACTTTAGTCTAAAAACAGTATCAGAAAACAAGCAAAAAAAGTGATATAGTTTGTGAAATACCTGCTGAAAGGACTGAAAGTGGAAAAATAGTTTGTGCAGCAAAAGTAATATACCAATCAAGACATTTTAATGGATTTGGAAATGTTATTTCAATCATAATGTGAATTCTTAATTTTTCTGCCATTTGGTAAACAATACAACAGTGCCAATCTAAGCTAGTGCATATGTATTGCTCACACCCTTTTGAGCAAAAGCTACATAGTAATTTTATTAACACCATAAAGCGAAATATCTACACAGTCAACAAACAACCAAGGTCATCAAAAGCAGTCTAGCAATATCATAAAGCAATATGTTATCTTTGTCACAGAAATCACAAAACAAGCCTAATTTATTCTTCACTGTAAATGTTCACTTTTACACAGAACAACTGTCATAAATACAAAAAATACAACTTTATCACAGTAGTCCACTTGAAAACAAATACTGTAGTCAGTCTGACACAATGATTTTTTTACAGCAACTTTTAGCTAATACATTACCCTTAATATCTTAAAACCAGTGCTACTATTAACATTTCTTATTTAATTATAGGGATGCACAGAACGAGAAAAAACAACGCTGTAGTATACACTTTACTTTAAACCACTGATAAAACAAAGAAAATCAAAGTCCAAAAACTAAAACGTTTATCTGCCTACATCCTATTATAGAGGCGTGACTTTTCTAAAGTCAGACTGAATTACTTCTGCACTGCAGAGGCACAGAGGTGCGAGACATCTCCATGTTTACTGTGGACATGGGAAAACGCTCAAACTCCTCTTCTTGTGGGAAACAGCGGCAGTGGAGCAGCACCTCCCGCACTTCCTGACGAAAGTTGGAGTTGAGGAAGCCATAAATTATGGGATTGATGCAGGTGGAGGACATGGCCAGCAGGTGGCAGAGGGAAAACAGGAGGTTGTGATGGCAGACAGGCAGAGCTTCCAGGTTCCAGTCGGACAGCACGTTGAAGATGGTGAGCGGAAGCCAGCAAAGGGCGAAGGCTGTTATGAGCGCGACCAGCATGATGTTGATCCGCCGGCTGTTGGTCATGCGCTGGTTTTCTGGGGTCCGGGCACGGTCCAACATGTCTTTGCGGTGGCGAAGGCGAACAAAAACTCTGACATAGCAGAGCAGCACCAACAGGAGTGGACCGCAGTATTGAAACAGCAGAAGCCATGTGGTGTAAGCCACCCTATGTTCGTGAGATGGCCAGTGCTCCACACAGGCTTCCATATGAGGAGAGGTGGGGACATAAGAGAAGAGAGAGCGATAGAGATTTAAAGGCACAGATGAGTTCTTGTAAGTAGCGGAGACAAGCTGAGTTGGAGATGCATTAAAATAAACAGGAGGATACAGTTGGGGATGAAATGGCAGGACTACATTGGTGTATGGCTCATTTGTGAGCAGTTGAAAGGCTAAAAAGGGTGTGGATGTGAAGCTGGCAAGAATCCAGATGAAAATGACAGCCATGTAGGCCTGGGGAATGCTTGGTTTCCATCCAGATGGGTTAATGATGAGTTGATGTCTTTCTAGAGCAATGAAGACTAAAGACAGCACTGACACCGTCACAGACACGCACTGGATGAATGGCACCAGACGGCACAACAGCGACCCAAACACCCAGTGGTCCATGAGCGTATAAATGACAGTGAAGGGGAGACAGAACATGCACACCAAAATGTCAGAGAATGACAGATTGCAGATGAAAATGCTGGTGACATTGACTTTCTCTCTGCGATGGGTGATGATGCAAATGAGGCCGATGTTCCCCACCAACCCCAGCACCATTGTAACACTGTACCACACCACAAGGCATGTAGTGAGGACAGGAGACATATGGCACTGCTCTTCCTGCTCAAGAACAGAGAGGTCTGACATGAGCTGGGTTTTGTTCCCTGGCCATTCCTGCACAGACTCATGATTGGCACTTTCTTTCTCCCAAAACAGAGAATGTGAAGAGGTAGAACCATTGAAGAGCAGAGGTGATGTAGGTAAAGAAGACAGGCTTGTGTTGGCACTGACGGACATGTCACCAAATCTCTCTGGACCTAACCATCCATTCCAATCTTTTGGAAACATACATCTGAGACAAGGAAGAAAAACAGATAAA
Source organism: Poecilia formosa (assembly GCF_000485575.1). Classification (NCBI taxonomy): domain Eukaryota; kingdom Metazoa; phylum Chordata; class Actinopteri; order Cyprinodontiformes; family Poeciliidae; genus Poecilia; species Poecilia formosa. Next base: position 539,564 of record NW_006799954.1, on the reverse strand, counting down.
AAAAAAACCTTTTAGTTGCAATGGATTCTATAGGTCAAATGATCTGTTCATGTAGAAATCAATGACAATGTTTGGTAGAACTGTATTAATACTCAACCATGCCTATTACTGAAACAATTGCAAGAGAAAGGTCTTATATTGAAGTTTTTATTTAGAGAAAAGCTGATGAGCATCATTAAATCACCTCTGAAATGACTAATGATGGACATTAATGTTTGACAGCAATGCATTTATTGTGCCTCATGATGCATCTTCTAAAGGCTCACATGTTTTATAAACATCGGTTGAATTGATTGCTACGAAATTTGACTAATTTGTCATTAAGTCAGGCTGGGGGAGCCTTAGCAGTGAATTAATTGAGCAAAACCTGAAAAACACATCCACTGGATTCTTCTGTCAAAAATACAGCATATTAATTTGTAATACTGATCCAAACTCAAACAGCAGGGACCCGAACAAGGCCTTTTTCAAAGTAAGCTATATCATAGAATCTGGCTAAAATAGACTCTTGTGTGGTCAGTTTTGCACTGCTAATTTTTAAAATAGCCTATTTTGTGTGCAAGGCTTGCAAAACTACATATTTAGTGCACACATAATTTTTTAACTATAAATGAAGAGACTGTGTTACTGCTGTCTGTCTGCGTCATGGGACCTGCTCTGTGTGGATGAGTCACATAGATCAGGACAGAGATTTTCAGAGTTTAGCTCAAAACAACAGTTAATAGATTTGAAGCAAAGTTTAGGAAGCACGGTAATTTTTACAAAGTTTCGTCACTATGTGATTAACTGCAATCATGTAAAAATATGTGACAAGCTGAATTATAAACAGAAACAGATAGAAAACATGCCAGTGGTAGTCATAAACAAATTTTTAAAAGACATAAAACTAATCACTAAGCTGAAACTTAAATTAGGTTAGCAAGAATATTTTTTAATATGCTCAAGCTGTTTCTTTGAATAATTTAAGCAGGGACCTAATATTGCCAGAAGTCATTTTCTGTAGGAAGTTTGAGGTCAGTTCAATCTGAAGAAACAAGGAATCACTTGGTCATTGGGGCAGTTTTTTTTATGTTCCAGCTATTAAAAAAAAATAATGTCATACTTATATATTCATACTGTAAAATACACTTTGTTGGACCTGTGTGGGAAAAATCCCACTTTAAACAAATCCTAATAAGAAATCCTATAGATACCAAAACCAAAATATACATATATTTTTTTCACACCTTATTGTTTGACTTAGAGTAGTAACCAACCCCATTTTCATTGTTTATTTGTACACGCAAAGACCTCTCCATTCATTGCCCAAAAATTCACACACATTTCAAGATAAAGACAACAGCTTTGTGACTCTAAAATTATTGCGCGTACCCTGCAGTACATATTTGTCTTTTTCTCTTTAGCACAATGACTGATGTGGTACGTCAAAGTGAAAGGGCGTGACATTGTCGGAATCCTAAAAATGGATTCAAGCTGTCTCCCCTCAATCCTTGAACATGTGCTGTGAAAGCCATCATCATAAACAAAATGAAACTGTCACTTTCTATTAGCAGCACACGCACTTAGCTATCAGTCACTTCACACTGCCTCCTTACTAACCTACCCTGTCAGCGTGTGGACTGAGCTGTGGGCAGTGTGGCACAGCACTGATCATCTTTTCTTACGGGGTGGCAAAGCAGTTGTATTGCCACGACCAGCAGAGCTTAATTCAGAACCAGGAATAAAATACCCATTGCTATTAACTATTTCATATTGCACTGATCCAACAACACAGACTGGACATTCAGCTTGTAGGTGTTGTTATTCTTGGTCCCATCCTTGAGCTGAAGCTGTAGGTTGAGGGAACATCATGACTTGCCTGGCTCCATTTGCTCCACTGTATTCTTCTTTTCTCCCTCATCAAAGTGTCCTCCATTGCTCAAAATAGCCAAAATAGTAATGTACAAATGGCCGACCATAATTTATGTTCACCTTGGGTTTTTCTTTGTGCTGAATACAGAGGGTTTTCCTTTTTCAGTCTAAGAGCATATTTTCCCCCTTTTTTATTTAGAAAATACATTTTATTGAATGTGTTACAATTTCATATTCTATTTATCGGAAACAATTGATCTTTGATGATGTTGTGATTAATATTCATTGAGAAAATTCATTGTAATAATATTATGACGTGTAAAAACCTTTGATGCTAAGCCTTTGGGGAAATTAAATGTGTTTTTCTCTGTATAAGTGGAGTCACAGATCAAATGAATGTGCCTGAGAATGAAAATCGTAGGCACACTTGATGCGTTTGAAACAAAAAAAGCTTTAGTGTAATTAAACTGCTTATTCAGAAAACATTTAATTTTAATTCTTAAAAGCCGTGCCGCTTACATCTCTTTTTCTCTAAATTGCTTCCGTGAATCCATTGTAGATATGCCCAATGAGACTGTCCACATGCATGCTTTTTGGGACCAATTTTCTTATTTTTTGCCCTCTGTGTGTGGAGGCTCAGAGTAAAGGCAGCTGGAATCCGTTTGGTCTTCTCAGTCTGTAATAATGACCTGAATCCCATTGTTCTCTGCTTGGGGTGTCACGGATCGTGGGTGAGTCCTTAAAATACATGTCCACTGTAATGAGATTTGTTATCTTCACCTTTCCACACAGCGCTGTTGAAAAGGCTTATCTTTTTCTCAGGTTTTTTTTTTGTTGTTGTTTTTTTCTTTTCTTCATTTTAGCTGCTAAAACTGCACACACTTCTTACAAAACAACAACAATCAAATACTAATGTGTAAATGTATCATTCAGAAAACATTTATAAATACTGAATAAGCAAAAAAAAAAATGATGACAAGACATAAACCACACTGCATGCAATATAAGTGACTAAATATTTAGAATCACTGCCACTGAATTATTATCTTATTCATTACATCATTATTGTCTGGAAGACATAAGTCACTCACGTGTGGCGGAGGCTGAATGAAGAGTTTCTGTGATGCCTTGAACACAGGAGATGATGCTCTGGACAGGTGTGAGTCCACAGGGAGGAGAGTTAAAGAAGGAGCTGAATATCATAATAGCCAGAGCGTTTCTGTCAGAAACAGCAGCGAGGGTAGAACAGCTATAATTGGGCTATTGGAGCCGTTTGGGTGCCCGAGACCCGCCGAGAGTCGATCTCTGCTGCCACATAGTGGCGGGATCGTTAAACGACATCAGCTGCTGCAAGCTGGAAGGTGCACCTTTATTAACAACTGAATTTCAAGTATGACAAGACAAAGTAAGATAGGTACTGCTGTTTAATTGGCTATATGCTGAACATAAACTGCATAACTCCGTAATACAATAATGAAATAGCATCAGGATATTGGATTGTCTTAAACATTAGAGTCTGCATTGTGTTTTCAGAAAGGATAACACGGCTGTGTTTTGTCTGACTTCTGCACCATCTTGGCAGAGCAGGCGTCTTTATCCACAACAAGCTCACACTCCTCAGGGATATCCACGGTGGCTTCATCAGGGATCATTCAGACCATAATTGTCAAGATGGTTTTGTAAGCTAGACATAGTTAAAAAAGAAAGGAGAACAAATGAAGTTACTGGGTTTTTTGTTTGTTTTTCCACAATTTGTCACATTACAATGTATTATGTGATACACAAAGACAAAGTGGCACATTAGTGTGAACTGCAGGGGAAAGGATTTTATTTAAATTTTAACATTTTTACAATTTTTTAACAATTTTTCTTTTTTTTTTTTTTTTTAGGAAATTGTGGCATCCATATGTATTCAGCCACCATGAGTCAATACTTTGTAGAACTACCTATTTTCTGCCATCAGAGCTGTATGTTGTTGGGGTGCGTTTTTGTCAGCTCTGAACATTCATCCATCACATTTTGCAAAATTTGCACCATCATATCAGGAATTTTTCAGGTCTTGACGGTGATTATCAATAGGATCTGGACTTTGATTAAGCCAATGAAACGTAGTAATATATTAGGCTTATGTTGGACTAAGTAGGTGCTGAGAACGAGATACGATTTCATGCAATTCGAAGCTTATGTTTGGAATGTTAAGAAGGAACACAATTTTTGTTTTGTAAAGAGTGACAATTGTATATTAGCAACATTCAGGGAAATGTTGTACAAAAGAGAATAAAAGCCTTACATGCTGCAGCAGCTCAAAGCCTCCTTGGTGCAGGAGCACCCCATGCACTCTCTCACCCATTCAGACCTAAATCCTCGCTCCTTCCCATCTTCATCCACACACCCTGTGTGTAAACAAATTGAACCCATTTCAGAGAAGCAGGTGACGTGTTTGTCTCTGATAAATCCACGTCAGGTGCTAATCCTTTCTCTGTGTTGATTTTTGTGGTGTGGTTTTTAAGTGATGTGAATCTTGCATTAGGCGTTAGCAAGAATTCTTTAAGCTTGTGAGCTTTCAATCATGCTCGTCCTAAACGCTTGTGAGGAGCCAAGCCTTTTGTTTGCATCTCGAAAAACTAAAGCAAACCCCAGCTGGCTTTTCTAAAAGCACTTCGAGTAATGAAGAAAGCTTTCCACCTTCCCAAATCATCGTCTGCACTCTTATTGTTTATGCTGCTGTCTGTCTCTGCAGGTGGCAAGATATTACTCACCTTTTGGAGGGTTTGCCAAATCTTTTATCACCAACTCCTGGAAGAAGCAGTCAGAGTGACACAGTACAAAAAGACCCAGCAGACAAAAAAAAAGTACATGGACAGTGAACAAGGTGTTTTATGACGTCTGGGGTTTTATCAACATTGGATGAATTCAAACAGTTAAAATTGATGTAAAACATGCCTTTTGTTTCTCTTTGTTTCAAAAGGAACAATGCAATTACAATTGCCTGCAACGTTATGGCTTATGAAAGTTTTATGTTCTATATTATTACGGCATGTGAAAGAACGCATCGACTTACATTGTTTCTTCTGCAACACATAATCTATATTTATTATCTGCAGCACAAAAATCATAAGCTTTCCCTGGCTGAATCAAGCAAGATTAATTGTTCTAGCAGTAAAAAAAAATTGCTTCAATAATTTCAAATTGGTTTAACCCACAGACAGAATTAATATTTTTAGTTTTACTAGGAGATAAAACATTTTCTCCTGTTTAAAAAAGGCTCACTTCAGCCACAGAGCTACCTAAAATAACAGAAATGCTGTTTTTTAAATTTTAGTCAGAAGTTCACAAAAAAACATTTAAACTGTGATTACAATGACGCAGTTAGGGAATTTCATAACATTTGTATATGAACCACTAAAAAACAAAAAAACAAAAAAAAAAACCCACAACCAGAGTCTACATTGGATGAATTTGGAATAAAAGTTTTGTTTATTCCAAATATATTAATAAGAATTACAGCAGCCCTAATTTGTCAAATACATACCATCTTCAGACGAGATCTGACGCAGTCACCAAGAGGTTAGTGTATGAAAGCTGAGAGTTACAATGATGGTTTATATCGGTGGGTGTGCAGCCCTGCATTTCTTTAATTCAAATATTTGAACAGTGATTTGTCAGACATTTGTTTTAAGGTGGGGAACAGATGCACAGGTTATGTTAAAATTGCATGTTTAAGACACATTTCTTAGAACGAAGAGACTGCATGATGCAACTTGCTCTTTTTGGTCATTTACAAAAAGACACATGCAACAGCTACAGTGTAAAGAAATCTGAAGACCAATATGAAAGTTTTCCTAAGCATAAACGTCATTCATGAGATAAAAGACAAAAAAACAAAACAAAAAAAAAATAAGCCACATTATTGTAAACAAACTTCCAGTCTTTGGTAGACAAGGTGTTTTTTCAACCAAGTAACAAATGTCAAGTATTTCTACACTATATGCAAAAGTAGGACAAAAATACAAAAAATAACTGAATCATAAACTTATTTTTACATTTCAAATTGATTATAAGTCAAACATTCACTTTTAATGTAAAATGACAAAAATAAAAATGTCCCTGAAATAGATCTCTTTTTTTTTTCTTTGCAAAACATGAGGAGGTCAAGTATTTGGTTGCATATTGATAAAAAGGCTATTTTGGTTGCACTTACTAAAGTGCTCTTTGCAGCAAAATGTAAACTTTCAGCGAATTCACTCTTTAAAAAAGAACCTGTCACATGCATTACTTTGTATACAAAATTTGACAAATTACCATTGAACTGTAAACATCCAAAAAGTGGAAGTCAATAAAAATGCTACATAGTGTACAATCTTCCAGAAAATGCCAGTATCCTTCGCTTTTATGATATACAAGTGAGTATTATTAATTTATTAAGAGACGTGCAATTTAAATCTGAAAGAACAGTTAAGAATACTGTGAATAACAAAACTCAGCCAACTCAGTCATAATAGAAATATGCTAATTATGAGGCAACGGTTGGAGCTAGCTACCACCAATCTGAATATGTTCCAGAAAACTTGAAGAAATGCAAGTTTTTCAACATTTACACGTCTGATTGATTAAATGTGCTTCACACAAAAACTATGGCTTATTTCTGCTTTTTATCCAACTCCATGTCTGTGTTTTAGTTTCCTGTATGCTAAGCTAACTAGCTGCTAGCTCTATTTAGCAGACTGACAGAAGGTGAAAATAGTCTCATCTTTTTAAAGATTTTTAAAGTACTAAACTTAAACTGCATAGCTGTTCACCTGAACCTGAGAAAAACAACAATTAATCTGCAAAAGAAGAAATACGATCATAATAGTATCATTAATATCACAGAAAATTCTTTGAGGCACTGCTACAAAAAAGCTAAATTATCGTTCAAGACTCTTCATCCAATTAGAGTTTTCATGAAGGCTGGTTTACTGAAGGGCCAGTGGTACTGGTTAGGAACGGGTCCATTCACATTGCACTCAAAAAAGGAAAACATGGGGAACCAAATGCGAGCCCTGCGACTGTGCTGGAAGGCACGGGTGTTGGCTAATGTGTGGTAGTAGAGGAAGAGGCGTGTGGTGATGTAGAAGGCTATGAAGACGTCGATGGAGTAGTGCTCATGGGCCGCCAGGATGAAGAAAATCCCAAACAGGTTCAGCACCCAGGAGATGGTATGGATCAAATTCCAGTTTCTCGGTGTGTCTGGAAGTATAAGAAATTAGCAGAACAAATCTGGTAGACGGACGGGCAGGGTTCCTTTACATTTTTATGTGAAATTTCCATAATTTTCCAGACTCAGATTTCCAAAGCAAATGCTTTTTTTTTTTTTCAATATTCATGTTATCTTTTTTGATTTTGTGTTTTTAAAAGATAAAAAGACAATTTGAGTGTATCTTCAAATTGGTACACTCAGTAAGATATTTTATTAAGGTTAATATCAACATTAAGATAAGTTTGAGTTAATTCTGAGTCTTCTGTTCTTTATCTACTCCATTACTTATAGTTTACAGTCAGTGTAAGGACTGTAAACTGAGTTGATGTGCTTAGTTCTCAGAGTTTTAGTGAGAACACTGCTGCTAGCAGAACTGAGTGCCTGGCATATAACCTGAGGTGATGCTGATGGATATTTTACACAGTCTTGAGAATTCATTAACTGCTCCAACAAAAGACACAGGAGAAACATTGAGCAATGTCTTTGCCTCCATTATTCTTAAGAGATAAGACAGTCATAGCAAAATAAAAAAAAAAATTAAAAAAACCCAACTTACATTCAGTCACAAAGAAGTTGAGCATCGTGATGACCACAGTGTGGCCGCTGAACATGTAGTCTCCACAGGTTTGGACACCTGTAAGAGTCATCCCAAACCCACTCCATATGGCCAGGGCTCTCTGGATCTTTCCCCAAGTATCACCGTAGGACTTGAGGGACAAAAAAAAATTACTTTGAGTCACCCAGTTACCTCATGATTGTAGTTACCAGCTACTCACTTAAGGATAAAAACATAGCAACTCTGTTGTTTACAGTAACACTTCTGTTTAACCCACCAGGCTGGAACATTTCAGGTGCTGCCCAGGCACAGAGAGCGAGGTGACAAACATGGTGCAACAACGAAGCAGAAACACTGTTCCCATCAGAGAACACAGGCGTCTGAGGAGAATTGACCTGAATTACAGACAGAACGGAAGCTTGTGTCAATCCTCCGGGCAACAGTGAGCCACAATGAGGAGAGTGCTCATTATTGGATTATTGGAAAAGGCGATACCTGTGCTTGTGAAGGAGCAGGATCAACAAAAACATGTAACACAAGATAAGGCCACAAGCTTCAGCCATCACAAACGCCCAAGGGATTCTGGGTACACTGTGGAAGAAGGAAAATATGCGTCAGTCTGTAGATTAATAGAATGTGTTTCCAAACAAAGGAGATAAAGTTGCAGAACAAGCATTGGAGTCCTCGTGTGGATTTTCACTGATGTTACTGTTGCAAAAACACACAAGGTAAGCAGGTCGGTTCGTACCTGTCCAGGAATATATCAGGAAGGGGCGGGTAAGTCCTCATGTCAGGGACACGCTCATGCACAATAACCATGACAAAAGAGGTCAGTCCACACACTAAGAATACATATACAGAACTAATGACCGTCTTCCAGACCTCAGGATCCAATCGGCCCACCATTGGCTGTCGAAACCTGCCGTTGGAGTGTGTTTGACACAGCGCTGTCCCAGGCGCACACCCACGGCTGCTACCGTTCCTCAGCCGCAGCTCCATCCCATTGCACAAATGATCTCCACCATTACATCCCCTCCTTTCAGCTCCATCACAGCTCCACTCGGCCCTTGGAGCACCCAGCGAGAGTCCAGCAGAGTTAGCGTCTGGAGGCCACAGACCTAGCTCCTCCAACTCAGCTTTATTCTCCCTCTGGAGGCGGCGGAGGGCTACACTCAGTCGCTTGATGTGTCCCAGCACGGTGAGGCCAAGGGGAGGACCCCGCAGGTCAGCTTCAGTCAGAGCCAGTAGACTGACGCCGTCGATGCGGTGCTGCGTACACAACAAGTCCACGTACTGCCCGAAACCTTCGTCCTGCAGCCACTGGCCCACTTGGCTACTGCTCCAGGCACTCACGCGGCCATTTGACTCCGACATCCTGCTGCACACAGAAACACAAAGCATCATGAATGCATGTTTTCATCTGAAAAGAACTGGAAGTTCACTGACTTACAGTGAATTTACAGGTATTTTTTTCTAAAATTTGTTTCAGCAAAGCCACAAGAGCCAAATGCTTTTTATGCGAGTCTTACATCGTAGACCAAAAGAAAGAAGAGAAAATGTTTTCATATAGCACAAATAAATCAAAGAGTTTAAAAAACAAAAAAAAATCTGAAGTGTGGAATGTATTTGTATTCACATTCACATTCACAAACGTAACTGTTTTATATGATCCTTCCTCCCAACTTCCATTCTCCTGTTAATTAATCTTGACTATTATTTGATAATTTAGGGGAGAAGATTTAATTTTCTTATATTTCATACAACATCTATTTGTTCATTTGCTCAATTTTTGCAATTTTATCCCTCGTTCTGATCCCGATTTTAGATGCAATGTATTGGTACGACTGTCTGCTGTGTCTTCTCCAGCTCTTATTTCATTTTTTTTGTTGTTGTCATAACAACCTGTATTGTTTGTTCAGGGCGGTTTACACCACCACAGAACAGTACCCTGTATTATAAGCATGTGCAAGAAGCAGGTGAAGGTTAAACCAAAACAAACAATTGTCCTCTTTATTCTCCAGCTGTTGTTTTAGGGTTTAGAGAAAATAGATGACCATATTACTTGGAGAAACACAGCAAGAGTTGCAAACTATGCAAATCTTCAGATAGAAACAAAGTAAGTGACCTTCTGTACTGCACAAAGACTCAACATTGATTAATTAGCTGTGGTGCTTCAGCTCTTTCCCCCCACCCCTCTAGTTTTCACTCTTTGACCTTTTGATAAGCTTGCAATGATGTTGCTCCAAAGGTCTGCAACTCTGCACCAACGTGACTGGAGTTGTGTCAACTTTGTAAAATAAACGATAGCATTCGTGTTCAGGAGACATTTGACTGGCTTGAAATCACTACCATATTTTGCAGCATAGAATCCATGACATTGCACTTTATGTTACAATTAATTGACTATTTAAGGAAATATGAGGCTGCTGAACACTGTTATTTGTTGCACTGACCTTGCAACAAATGTCTTTGTACAAGGCAAATTTTTTAACAAAATTATGTATATTTATTTTATGTTTTCTATATACATTTAATAGTATTGAATGCCAACATCGTGACCAGTTTCAGACCAAAACACTTTTGTAAAACAGGCTTTTTTTTAACCTGATAATAACATATTTTTGTACATTACACTTTTACCAGCATGTTTTGTTTACCATGACAAAGAGCTGCAAATTTAAATACAAAAAAAAAAAAAAACTTTCTGCAAGATGATGCAAGTTATGAGTGAGACAAGTGTTTTTAAATGTCTTTATATTCAGCATTTTGATTGCACTTCCTAAGTAAGTGATGGAAATGTGTGGCTACCACTCTGATCCACTGACTTTGAAGTCCTTAATCCACTTTCTATTTAATCTGGTGATACGCTTTGGAGTCACTGTCCATTTGGAAGATTTAATTTATTGGTTGATGCCTTGAGACACTGTTCCAAGCTTTCAGCATGTATTTTGCTCATGATGCTTTCTGTCTTTATGAAGTTCACTATACCACCCCCAAGTGGTGGTATGTCTTTTCTATTTTTTCTGGGCAAAAAATAAATAAATAAATAAAAATAACAAAGCCAGATCTGAAAAGTAACCAGAAAATCAGGAAAAGCCTGATAGGTGCTTTTCCAATTATTTGGTTGCACCACCCTTATTTCCATTTATGTTTTAAGATGTATCCACACCCTTTGATACTTATTGAATAAGACAAACAACCGAGAAATACCACAAAACCAACATTTCTCTTGTTTGAACCAGTATGACCGCTATTAGTAGAATGATGTCATAGTGGGCAAAACTGTTGTCCTGGGAAGATCCTCTAAAATATCTTTATGATAATCTAACCTTATAATTTTAGTGTTACTTCTAGTTTTTATTTTTTTCTGATTGCCACTTGTTCTAGTTCTATGTTTATAGAACTAGGATGTCAACATTATTCCAACACTTTCAATAAAGTGTGTGCATTGAACTTAGGTTCAAGCTGCTACTGAAACCTCCCTGTTCCCAAAATACATTACTTAATTTTACCCCACACTAAATGCAAATCATCTGTCATTCACTGTCACCAGTGAACAACAGAGCAAGTAATGAAACTAGCAAGCAGGCCAAAGAGTGCTACATATTTACATATATCTGAAACTTAAATAACTCACCAGCACTGCTTCTGCTCTGCCCCTAAAAGAGAAATCGCTTATTTTTATCTAGGCTCCAGTGTTGGTTGGTATCTTCTGTGGCCGAGGCTTTACTGGGGATGAATAAGTGCCATGTCAGCACATTTGGTCAGCTTACACTGAGTCACAGGGAGCAGTGACACCCAACTGGGACAGAGAAAGCTCCCAGTGTGTTTCAGACAAAGACAGCTCGACAAAGGGCTTACAGTGTCCCCAAAGCAGAGACACAAAGAGATATTCTTTTAGAAACCTAAAAAAGGGGGGCGAATACACTCAGCTGAGAAGAAATATGCCACATAAAGCACAGAATGTTGTTCTAAACTTGCTGTAAAAATAATTTCAAGTCAATGTCAGCCTACCTTGTCAAAAAGGCCCAGTGTCACAGTGCTGCTGGACGTCTCGGATAAACTTTCTGCCTGTTTCTCCACTCCCAGGATTGTGTCATGGCCAACATGTTTCAGACAACTAGGCAACGCCAAACAGGAAGACTCCACTAACAAACAACATCGGCAAAGAAGAGCTCCTTGCCTCATGCAGACGTGCAGCTGGGAACATACTGACCCCTGCAGGCCAGTCCTTGGAAAAGCAAGGCTCTGATTACAGGCAATGTTACACCAGATAAGTAAAAAAAAAAAGGGACAAAATTATGACCCTCTTTGGCTGATTTACAAGAACTATAAAGTGGCTTTTAAAGACTGACATGATTGCAAACATGTGTCCAAATGACAGAGTGTTTTTAGCAGCCTGTGCTAAAGTGCACCACCTGTTTGTGGCAGTCACTGGTAGAGTGGAAGGGAAGGTCATTTCCTCTTCAGGAAAACTACAGAGTGGCGTAAGCGCTTAAAACACAGAAATGTCAGGTGGTGTAATGGGGGAGAAATGTGTTACAGAGGACTCAAAGCGGACAGATACAGAGGAGAAGGAAGAACACACCTGCAGCACAGGTGAGACTCCAACTCTTCAGGAGCTTGAGGAGATTTTACATTCAGCTCCTCGCTCGTGTCACCATGTGGATGAGGTGTGGCCGAGTCTTTTTCTGGGGGACATGTGAGTATCCTGGTCTGCAGTTAGCTTGACATAGTTACATACACTAATATTGTGCATTTAAAGCATATTCACATGTTGAAATTTCCCCATTATGTCACATTACAACCACAAACCTTTTATTTGGGTTTATATGACACACTGATAAAATAATAATAATTTCAGTGACTGCTGAGCAAGACTGAACAAGAACAGAGCAGCTGCAGAGCTCCACAGCTCAGGTGGTATAATATGTCAACAGGTTGACCATTTGTTATGAACTCCATAAATCTAGCCGGAAGCATCTTCATTGTGAAACATAGTGGTGGCAGCATCATGATGCGGCCCTAATTTTCAGTAGTGATAGAAAAGCTGAGCAGAGTTGATGGGAAGGTGGACGGAGCTAATTTACGGACAATCCTAGAAGAAAACCTGTTAGAGGCTAGAAAATATGTGAGACTTTGGTGGAGGTTCAATTTCTTGTAGTATCAACTCTAAACATACACACAGAGAAATTTTTTTTAGATGGTTTAGATAAAAGCATATCTGTTTGCAGTATCTGGTTTGACTCCAGACCTAAATTCAGCTGATAAACTGTGGCAAGAATTGAAAACCAATGATCACTTTAGCTGATCAAACTCTGGCAGTACAGCAAAAAGGAATAGCCCAAAAGGCCTGGAATTGCAGCAATAGGTGATTTTAAATAGTACGGTGCCCAATGTCATGTCAAATAATAAATAATATATTTAAATTTTATTATATAAAAAATATATTTTTGACAGTATTGAATGGCAAAATTGGGATCGGTTTCAAGGAGAAACAGTCATCTCAATTTACTGTGATTATTTGAGGAAAGCGGCATAATAAATTTTTAAAACATATTATATGTTTTAGTATATGTAAGTGTATAGAGAGAGAGACTAAAAGGGAGATTAGTTTATTTTTATGAATCCATTTTTGCATTTTAATAGTAAAAAAATGAAAACCATATATCTTTTTCCCTCATCTATTACATACAATTTCCCCCCAAAATCTTGATGTTAAAAGAATATGTATGAATGTATGAATCATTTTGCAAAACATTGTGTGATGCTTGTCAAATCAACGTATTTTACTCTTGTTTCAGGTTTATGTCTCATGATAAGTTTGGACTCTGGCAGCTGGGAATCACTCATGTGCTGAACGCCTCCCACGGGAAACTCTGCTGCAAAGGCACTGATGATTTCTATGGAACCACGGTGAAGTATTACGGTGTACCCGCCAACGACCTACCAACTTTTGACCTCTCGCCTTTTTTCCACCCTGCTGCAGAGTTTATTCACCAGGCTTTATCATCAGGAGGTAGAGCTGACATTCTTTGACAAATTACAAGTGACAAACAAGTGGATTTTCATATATATGTTTCTTTTTTTTAATGGTTTTCAGGGAAGATTTTTGTCCACTGTGCTGTGGGAGTGAGCCGCTCGGCTGCGCTGGTTTTGGCCTACCTGATGATCCGCCATGGCTTCAGTCTTCGCTCTTCAATACGCTGTGTGCAACAGAAGCGTTGGATTTTCCCTAACAGGGGATTTCTACGACAGCTTGTGGACCTTGAGCAAACACTGCATGTCGAAAGACAAAAAGAGCTGAAATGAACATTTCTTTTATCATTTGGTTAAATTGGTTATGCCTGTTTCCTGTTGTTATCGTTTATGGATGAGTTTGGCCAAATGCAGGCAGGAGGCAGGCAGAATCACTGTTATTGGATTTTTATCAGATGGAAAAAAAGGACTTGCAACAAAGAGCAAAAACACCAAGGAAAACAGCCAAAAGAGGATCTGACCAAGGAGTAACTGAATAGAGGGGCTCTAATGCATGGGGAGGACGATTATTGGAATGCATAACAGGAGAGGGTAATGACTGGGGGAGAAACAGCTTAGGGAGAGAAAAGGAGCAGGCATCTTAACAACAGAGATAATCCACAAACAAAATATGAATGCAGAAAACATAAAAGCTAAAATACAAATGCTGCTATCATTCCACAAGAATCACTTTCTGCATTTGTGACCCACACTATTCAGCTGTGTCCCTCCTCCCCTATCTGTTTTTGACCCTTGTGTCAAGAGAGAGAAAGAGAGAGAAGGAGAGAGAGAGAGAGAGAGAGAGAGAGAGAGAGAGAGAAAAGAGAGAATCACACGTGAACAGACTAATCAATCCACCAGCAACATTAAATAACTCCCAACGTCCCGCCAGCAAGAGTACGTGGAAAACACCGGGCTAATTTCGGAGCCGGGCTGAGCGCCACTCAATAAATCAACCAGCTGCTCATGCCTCTCATCGAGCGGATGAAGAGGCGGCGGGCTGTGGCATCAGAGGGCAGCGCAGGCGTCTGCTCAGAGCCGGACTCTGCATGCAGGAAGAATGTCGAGGAACGGCCAGCGACAGAACCTGGTGGTCATCAAGGAACTTGAGCTCATCTTGGACTCCTGCACGCTGGAGCTCACACCTGTGGATGAAGTCTGGCCCAACTTGTACATAGGAAATGTGTGAGTGTGTGCTGTGTATGAAAGCAGAAACAATATAATATCAAGCTGGTTTTTTTTTAAAATTATTGTCTAATTTGATGGAGAACCTGTATTAATCTAGAATTTGGAAGATTTTAGCAGGTCTATGACTAAATAGAAAATAACTGCCATTATTAATAACTGGCACAATCAGTTATTACAAGGCTTATCAGCTCTTATAAATGCTGAAATTATATATTATCCTGAACCTGTCAAAAATGTGTGTTCATATTGTCAGTACATAACAGTTATTGAATGCTTACATAATTGTCTGTGCTGCTGAACTGTGATTACTTAATGTAATCCCACAGTTTTGTTTTATGTATGTCCTCTTTGTGATTCTTAGGGCTGTTGCACAGAACAAAAACAGATTGCATAAGCTTAGCATCACTCATGTTCTGAACGCAGCACACTCCAAGCAGGGCAGCATCGGTGACCAGAGCTTTTATGGGAACACCTGTGTTTACTTTGGCATCCCAGCGGAAGACTCGGACCACTTTGACCTCAGCCAATACTTTAAATCTGCTACTGACTTCATTCATAAAGGCCTGAAAAGCAACGATGGTAAATTTCATTATCTTTCAAAAAATATTAAGCAAAATTAAGTTTTTATTTCCTTTTCACTGATGTTTTTTTTTTTTTTCATCCTTTCCCACAGGGAAAGTGTTGGTCCACTGCATCATGGGTGTGAGTCGATCAGCCACTTTGGTCCTGGCTTACCTCATGCTGAGGCATCGTTTTTCACTAAGAGATGCTCTGAGACATGTTGTCAAAAAACGGGCCATTTATCCCAACCGGAACTTCCTGACACTCCTCCTGAAGCTGGACGAAGAGCTGACTCAAAAAAGGACGCTGTGCCCTGTTCTCTGACGTCGCTCTCTCCGTTTTAATCAGTCCTTGGTTTTCTCATGACCTCAGCATGTGCTGCACTCCAATTAAATCACTTTATGGAGGGGCTGTAAATAGTGTAAACCATTGGAAACCACTTAGAATCTAATATTTTATTTTATTTTATTGCACTTCCTGAATATGTCGTTGTAATTTCTAGGTCCCACAACATGTTGTATGTAATTACTGTTCATGTCTGTCAACCCAAATATTCTTATCTATTTCTATGTTAATCACTGAACTCCAGAATTAAAAGAAACGTATCACTACACCACGACGCTAATAACTACTGATCAATCTGTGTGCTCTACATCTCGGACCAAATAGATAACACTGGCTCAATTTATGAATTGAACACCCTTCTTATGTTAAACTATTGTTTGTTTCTCATTTATTAAGCTGTTTCTTTGTTCTTTGATGCAGTAATATACCTTTTAATAAATTCCAACGACAAAATAAACAAATCAAATAGATTTTACAATTAACTTTTAGTTGTGATTCTTTGTGAACCTTATTATTTCATTACTTTTTGTAAGAGGAAGCAAATGCAAACAGAAGAGAGACAAGCATTAGGATGAGGTGAATTTTAATGAACACCTGAGGAGTAAACTAACATCAGTACCTGGATACATAAAGACATAAACCCCCAAAGAGGCAACTGGCAAGACAGGAGGAGGAAAAAAGGAAGATCTAACAAAGATGGGAACACTGGGTAAGTGTTTGCTGGGGAGAAGGTTCCTGGTGTGAAAACAGGTAAGTGATTACTAACACAGGGCTATTTTGAGGAGAAGCAGAAAGCGTAGATGCAGAAGATGAATGATAACCACAAGGGAGAAACAGAGGGAGAATGACTCATAAAAATGGATGAAAACAATCCCAGAAACCTATGGAATGATAAAGGAGCAGACAGGTAAATGCAAAATGCAGGAACATCTTAAAACAAGAAAACCAATACACAGACCCACCCAAAACTGAACTCAAAACCGTATAAGATTAGGTAATGTTAAGCTTCTGGAATGATCCACCCACAACTTCAACCTCAACTTTGATAAAAAAAAAAAAATAAAAAAAAAATGTTTTTTTGATTTATGCGTGCAAGAAAATCAACAGATGTACATAAACGGAACTAATCCTAATAAGAAATGTGGCCAGATAAGAAGCCAAGGTGATCTAAGATGCTATAAAATGCCTTTCTCAGAGGTTCAGTTTGATCCTGTGTGGATTAAAAAGAATCCACAATAAAAAAAATATACACTTATGTTCAAATCAGGCTACATCACAGAGAGAATAAAGTACAGAGGTATATTATGTTGTTTTGTTGCCTTCTTGGTTTTCCACGTGTCTTTTCTGCCTCAGCTTGTCCTCTTGTAGCGTGATGTCCAGTGCTCTGAGCTGTTTCAGGAAGCCGTGATTAGGCAGGATGCAGCGTTTCTGCTGCACATGCTCAATGGCTTCCACTACAGTTAAGCTGTGCTTCATCATCAAGTACGCCAAGACCAAGGTGGCTGACCTGCTTCGCCCCATCACACAGTGAACCAGCACCTTGTCTGAAAATAAAAATAAACAGGTGGGACACATTAGACCAAAGAACAAACTACAAGAACCTTCCTCAGAGGTTAAGCTTATAGATATACAATCATTTTCTGTACATCAGACTCCATAACTCACTCTGAGGTTGGCTGAGGGCCTCGTGGATAAACTCTGTTGCAAGGAGGAAATATTGGGAGATGTTGAATGTGGGTTTGTCATCTGCTTCCACACCAAGATACTGGATGTTCAGGTCTTTGTAGTAATTAGCACCAGTGAGCACATTGTTCCACTTTCCTTCTGCTGCATTCAGGACTTGAGTGACACCCAGGTCCTTAAGCTCAGGACGCTCAAGAGCTGTTTTCCTGTTTTCATGCAACATATCCAATACTTTCAGCACAAACCTTGTATTTATTTACACAATTTATAGTATGAGTGCATCCATGCAAACAAAGATGTCTGAGTTAACTCACTCATCTCCGATGTAAATTCTTGGCCAGACCTGGTTGACATGGGTGTATGGAGCTGTGGTGCCTGTCCAGAAGAGCTGCTCCAGGTCTAACGTACCTGGTGTGATGTAATCACTGTCGGGGTCCACTTGCACTGCTGCGTATGGATTGCTCTTAGATTTAACGGCACAGGAGGTCATTTTTCACCTCCTTACACATCCCTGTGATAAAAGAAATATCATACATATTAAACACACGGTATGATATATATATAATATATAATCCATTTAAGAATGGATTAAAATTATATTTAAACAAAAAACAAAAACATAACCGTCATAAAACTCATACACAAATTAAAATTATCTTGAAAAACTGATTATTTTTTAAAGGGTTTCCTCTGGCCTTTATTTAATGATGGCCAGACAGGAAAGCGGGTTGTGAGAGAGGAAGAAGACATGGGTCAAAGGTCAACAGGCTGGGAACCAAACCCAGCCCGCAGATTTCTAACAGCTTGACCTTGATCTTTTTACAGTAGATTCTTTACACATTTTACTTTAAAAAGCATAATTATTCTGTTTACACTTAATTGTGAAGACAAAGGGAAAGAGTACATAGTTTTAAGATGTTTTTACCACTACCAATCTGAAAATTATGGCAAACATTTGCATTCTACACCATTTCCTCTGATATTCCTGTAGAACGAAGGAATAAATCCAGTGCAACAAACTGTTATGCAATCAATAGAGTCCACCAAAATGTAGTTTAGTACAAATGCAGCTCCTCTCTGAAGACTTTGGCTGTTTGTTGGAGAACCTTAGTAAACAAACAACTTCATAAAGAAACGCAGCAGTTATAGAAAACTTTGAAGCAGCTAACATATAGGACAGCAATATGCATTGCTTTGAACATTTCACAGAGCCGACAGTCTATCCTGTTTTATGTGCATTTCTGCCCCAGTACGCCTGAATGAAGTGATTGCATTACCTCGTCTGCATGCCATTAAGAATGGCAGCAGGAAAACACCTAAAACATGCTGCGCAGTTGAGAACAAGAGTTCAGAAAGATGAATTTACTTAGAATGACTCAGACAAAGTCCAGAGCTCAATCCAACTAAAAATCAGTGGCAAGACTTGCAGTTGGAAATGCAGCAAGAGTGGTTTTACAAAGTGTAGGCACAGGGAGCCTGAATACAAATACACACCAGATTTTGGGAATTCTATTGTTCGTCTTTGAATCACTAAATGACAAGGAAAGCTGCACTCAGTTTACTCCGATGCATTAAAAAGATACAAACAAAGAGAAAATACTCACCCTATTTAAATCTGTTACTAAGCAGGAAGCAGACCACCTTGCAATGAACATGTGAGTGAGAATATGAACAAAAATCTTCCAACACAGAAAGACTAAAGACACTGACATGGATCTGGACGTCTATTTTTAGACAGCTGGGCCATAAAATCTGATCTGGACAACATGATGCACACACACACACACACACACACACACACACACACACACACACACACACACACACACACACACACACCCACACATACACACATAGTCAAAGAAGGCAAATGATTTTTTTGCAGCTCTTTTTCACTGTTCAAGTCTTTTATTATAACACAGTCCTTGAATCAGCAGGGTGAAGGAACAC